>NW_026693174.1:600000-768433 GCF_021218885.2 Marmota monax
AGAGGAAAGTGGTGAGGACCCCCAGGCATCCCAGGGCAGGGCCACAGTGAGAACCCCAAGGCCTTGCCAATGGCAGCCTCAGCTGGCCAACATAGGGGAGGCCCCTGGAGACCCACCAGAGAAGTCCTTCCATGGCTGCCCCTGTGGTTAACACCCCACAACACCTGGGGACAAACCTTGAGCTAGAACCACCTGGGAAGCCCCTTCTGATTCCTGTCTCACAAAAGAGGAATGAGAACAAAATGGTAATGCTTGAAATTATTTGGTGCAATGTCTTACACAGAAATAAACAGTGCATGCAGAGAAATAATAAGAAATTCTATAAGGATTGGCAAGACTCTAATTTATTTTGGCTATAAAGAGCAGCAGTGCTTCACTGGATGAGCATACACACTGAACAACCTACCATACATGATTTTATTAGCACCTTATAGTTTTTCTGGCAAAATACAGAGTTGTTCTTTGGTATCTCTTCTACTGTATGACCTGGGAAACAGTGATGTTGTTTCTTTTTAAGAAAAGACTTTTCTGTAAAAGGTAAAAATATCCTCCAATAAGTCACTTCCAGGAAGGTGACTCAGCAGGCTTCCTCTTCAGGGGGCCCTCCTGTGATCAGAGCCAAACTGAGGAACTGCTTTTGCATCTCAGGGTATTGAGCTATGAGGAGCCATGTCCCTGCCTGCCCTTTTGACTTCATCCTACATGTAGGAAACAGGCTCACATAAAACATGTGTGTGCAGGATGTGTTCTTGGTCCATGCAACTGGATTCCTAGGGCTCTTCCCTCATGGAGACACACTCCTGACAGCCAAGGTCACATAATGCCAAATACAGGTTTCTCTATGCACTGCTCAGCTTTCTGTCTGCTGATGAAATGGATTTTTAACTAAACTGGTGGGATCCCATCCAACGTACCTTCACCACACACTGCAACCCTGGTCAACTCCACCTGATGACAGAAACAGAACAATTCACAGACCAAAGTAATTTCCAAATAAACATCACCACATTACAAACCAGTTACTTAGTTAAAAGTCTTCATTCATAAGATAGATTCATTAGTTTTTTAAATTTTTACATTTTTATATTGAAGTATTTTTGCATAAATTTTAACGTTTTAAAAATATTGCATTAAAATAATATGTATGAAAATACCCACATTGGGGATCTCCTTATACTTGGCCCCAAGGCCAATGCCTCCATGGCCGCAGCCTAGTCTGGAGCATGTCCCATGAATGGTGAGGACACTGGTGACTTTCATACACCAGAGACCCTACCTTCACTGAGGAGGACCCTGGCCTGGAAACAGCACCCTCCACAAGGACGACACAGGGCCCTGGAGCCCATTGGAGAGTCTGAGTATGGAAGCCGTCCACCCGGACTCCTCAGGAATGAGCTCCAGGGCCCTGAGCTGGGCTAGAACATCAGGGAACAGAGGGAGGGGAGGTAGCCCAGTCTCTGTAGGAGGTCTGGTCATGAGAAGGGAGAGCACCCCACACGCTGGCAGGGGGAAAGGAGACCTAGGGAGAAGGCTCAACCCAGAGTCTCCCTCACACTACGCAGACCTCACACTGACCTCAGCCCCAGAAGGGGAACGTTGGTGAGCTCTGCATGTCCTGTCCCAGACTCTGGGGTTTGAAAAGTGATCCTGAAATCATCATCATCATAATCATCATCATCATCATCATCATCAAGCTATGCCCACCCTCATCATACCACCCTCTCTGGCTGTGTGGGCTGAGACCCAGGCAGAGTAGTGTGAAGATATTGCCATGAGGTTCCAAATCCACAGGCCAAGGATGGGAAACTGCATGAGAACCCAGGATGAGGACAATGAGCTTCTAAGTTCCTGAGAGACCTTCATAGTGTTTACCTGTGTGAGGTGGCAGCTTTGTATTTCTCAGGCTGTTGTGTGGTTGTTTAGTTTTGTGGTCATTGTTGTGGTTGTGGGTTTTGGTTTAATACTGAAGAATGAACACTGGGGCACTCTACTACTCAGATTCCCTCCCTCTCTTTTTTTACTTACAAATGTATTTATTTATTTTTATTTTGATAAGTTCTAAGTTTCCCATGCTGGCCGCTAACTTCCAGTCCTGCTGTCATAGCACCTGTGTCCCTGGAATCATAGGCTGGCACCACTAAGCTCAGATCTTGGTTTTATTTCAAGATATTCCTGATTATTTTGTGAAAGATAAAAATATGAAGAACCTATTGACCATCAACCACCTGTCTGCACATTCTCTTCCCACAAAACTAGATCTAAACAAAACAATGAGTCATAACTAAGATCATAGAACGTACCCAGGTTACTTCTCAGACAACTTTATAAGAGTGATGCTATTACTCCCATGTTCCAGATGAGGAACCAAGACTTGAACAAAATGAAGTAACTAACCCAATGTCACACACAATTCTTAAGATGCAGTGTCAAGATTCTAAGGGTCCCTGGGTGGGTGTTGCATTCATCATGCCACGCCTCCTCCAGCTGGGAAGAAACCTGGGGACCACAAGAGGCCACTGGGCTGCCTATAGGAAGGGTAGGTGTCTAGTTTCCATGAAGACATCAGCATATGGCATCAGGATGAATCCACAGGGGACTGAAATATCACCAAAGGGATGTGAGTCTGCAGGTCTCAGGTGGAAATTCATAGGATAATTCACCAAGATTGAAGCCTGGGAGGCAAGTCTGGGAGGCCACTGCAGGTCTTCTCCCCATGTTCCCAGGCTGCACAGCAGCCTTGCTCAGGGCTGGGAGAGGGACGGGCTGGTCTTGTGGAAGGAAGACACAGAGTCAGTGTGTGGAGGCAGACAGGGCCTGAGGCCAGGAGGCCATGGAGTACTGCAGGGAGCCTAAGGCCTCTGCTGAGGGCAGTGAGCCCCTGTGGGTCAAGGAGAGAAGCAGGCCATGTGTTCCTGAGGACTCAGTGCCTGGTGCAACTGACACACAGGAGGATGGGGGAAGTCATTGTCACCTCCATGTTAACTGCCCGTTAGCCCTTTATCCTCTCCATGTCTGGAATCAACTGACAATAGAAGAACTGAATCTTCAAAAAATACCAAACTCCAAACATCCAACAGTGATCCAGTCATTATGGTGATAACCAAAGGCAGTAAATAGTCAGGATTCTAAGTGGTTGTCTCAAAGAACCTAGTCCCCATATCAAAATCCACCCCAGGAATTCTAAAACAATTTCTGGAAAAATTCTTTTGAAGGATTTTGTAGATTTAATGACAAGCTGGTTTAAGAGAGGGAATCCCTTCACATCTGCATGTAGAGTCAGAGGAAGGAAATCTCATGCGATGGAACATTGGATGTGGGGACACGGTCTAAGGCTGGTTTTGGAGGTGATGCTACCACAGTGCAAGCAATTAGAGCAGCTTCAAGTAGCTCTGTTATGATGGCCACAGAGAAATTAGGATCTCAGCCTAAAACAGTGGAAGGATGACTCAGCCACAGGCAGTGGACCTGCTTCCAGCTCTCCAGGTTTATGTACATCTCGATCTGCACAAGGTACTCACCCGCCGTTTGTGCAGCCAATATTAGTGTACATTCATCCACTAATTCACACCTTCCTGCGTCTGCCTTTTTCACACCTCCATGTCTCTCTGAGTGATTGCTCCTCTGTGAGCAGCATCTTCAGTGGTTTCTCCAAAGCAAGGACAACTAACTGACTGGTTTTAATCACAGTTTCCCTTCACCAGAATTGCTTCTATCACTTTTCTGGGATGCCAAATATTTAAAAAATTAGTTATTCACAACATTTTTTAAAATTTACACAATTATGAATTATTTTTCTTCCACATAAATAAACATTTGCATATAAATTAAATAGTGATCACAAATAGGATCTTGGGATTTCAGTTACATTCACCAGGAGCTATATTATCTAGGAATCACCTTGGACACCACAGCATAAACTTCCACCCTCTTGGTGACTTATGAGTGACTTTTCCAACTCTGATCCTTCCCAAGATGAAGACAGGGAGTCAAGGGTGCAGGTAGGGAGAGTGGAAACTGCATTATCACTGTATCCCTGCTGGACACTGGAATAATAAAAGAAATACAAGATTGAGTGCCCAGTTAATAAGCCATTTTTATCATTTTTCTTTCATAAGTTATTACAGTCTTAGGAATTGTGTGTGTGTGTGTGTGTGTGTGTGTGATTAGATATGAATCACAATTTCACAAAGAGCAGCATTTTCAAGTATAAAGGGACCTGCAGAAGATCCCTACACCATCCTCCTGTGTGTGCCAGAGTCCCGCCCAGGGCCCAGGTCCTGCTCCCTCTGCAGTGCTCAAACTCATCCTGTCTGCTCATTCAGAATGTCCCTGGACACCTCTGTGTTGATCTCCACATGTCAGGCCAGGCTGCTGCAGCTGACAGGGACACTCATGGGTGTGGCTTGAGCTGTGTCCCAGGCAGTCATGGTCCACAGCCCTCAGCTGCACCTGTTCCCTTAGTTCCCAGCACCTTCCTCTCACAGGTCAGAGAATTTGCTGAGCTGCTACCCAGACCAGAGCTCATATGGCAGCTGGGTCACTCAGGCAGGGAGGTTTTTGTTTGGGACTGCACCAATTTGGGAGGAATATGTAGAATTTGCACACAGTAATATATTCCAGCATCCTCAGGCTCCACCCTGCTGACTCTCAGTGTGAAATCTGTCCCTGACTCACTGCCACTGAACCTGTCTCGGACCCCAGTGTACTGGTTGGAAACCTGATATATTAAGCCCTATGGAGCCTGGACTGGCTTGTGCACAACCCAGGGCAAATACGTGTTTCCATTACTGTGTAGGAGGCTCTGACTGGACCTGCAGGAGATGGAGGCTGGCTGTCCAGGGATGACAGGCTCAGAGAGAGGAGACTGAGTTAGAACAACATCCCCAGTAGATCCTGAAAAAAATAAAACACAGGACAATGCAAGGTTATATGAATACTTTAGGAGAATTTGTGCTTTTTCCTTTATTGTATATTTCAGGTTAACTTATTTTGGTGATTTTGATTTATACAGTAAAATTATTCATGTTTAAAAATACCTCAAATTTTGTAATTTATAAGAAACTCTCTAGAATTCACCTAAACATCCCCCTCTTACTATGTGACAATATTCATCAGAGCCCAGTCCCTTGCTTCTTCTGGAATTCTCTCTCACATCGATTGACCTCAGCTGCCTCATCCTGGTGGACAAACCTGCACATCTATCATGTGGACAGAGCACACATGGCAGAATGAGGGCCCAGGGCTCACCTCCCTCCCATTTCTCCTTCCCCATCCTCTCTCTCCTCACCATGGATCCAGAGCAGGGAGCCTCATTTTGAGAAGCTGAGCTGAGGAGTCTTGGTGAGTCAAGGCCAGGTTAGAGCTGAGATTTTATGTCAGCCTTGCAGGAAGGCCCTCCCCAGGGAGCAGCATGCAAATGCCCTGGTGGGTGCTGGGTGGGTGAGGGAGGGTTGGGCCTGTATTGTGAGCCCAGGGACATCAAGTGTCTTTATATTTGAAGGAAATAGTGAAACAGCTCAGGGTGCCTATGGTGTGGGCAGGAGGTCCATCAGAAGCCTGGCTCTGTGGGAGGTCATGGTTTTCAGGGTCTGTTAATCTGAGATAGGACAGACCCAAGGACATTCAGGTGGCCTGCTGCTCAGCATCTGGGGGAAGTCACACCCTGCTGACTTCATCCAAGATAAGAGACATGATGACAAGTCCCACCTCAGAAGAATTGATTTTCTGAATTTTCTACCAGCCACAGCATGCAGTTGAGCTACTTCAAGAGCTTCTTTGTCTGCTGTGACCTGGAGAAATACAAGAATGTCAGGGACAGTGCTACAGGATGTCTCTTCTTAGCCTAGTGAATGAAATAGGAAGGAGCACAAGGGTCAAAAGCAGCTGGTGGGGGAAGAAACCTGTGATTCAGCTGGAGATCAAGTAGCCCTGCCCAAGGAAAGAGGAGAAGGGACATGTCCACCTGAAGCTGTGAGTGTGGAATTCACAGGAGGTAGATCTATAAATGGGTGGTCATCCTGTCCTAGTCATTTCCATGTGTGTGACACTCAGATTCAGCCAAATGTTTTCCTACAGAAGAACTCCTGGAGGTCACTTGATAGAGTGGACAAGGGAGGATGTCTTGTTAGTTTCCTGTCAGTGATGATAGGGAATTCCTCCCCGCTCTTCTGTTCCATGTCAGGGACACTGGGCAGCAGGTGTAACAAGTCCTGGGCTGCAATCTGTATTTGGGGTAAAAATGGGAGTTCATAACCCACTTGAATCTAATGTATGAAATATGATATGTCAAGAGCTTTGTAATGTTTTGAACAACCAATTAAAAAAAAAAAGGAGATTCCTTGGGTTGGAACAGGACTGTGCTCAATTTCTCCATGTCTCAGGGTGATTCCCTCTGCACTCACTGTCTCCTGGGTCTTGCCTCAAGGGGTTCACTGGGGAGGGGGCTTTGTGTCACTGCATAGGGACTTTATTTCCAGACTTTCCCCTCCCAAGTTGGAGAGTGTGAGCCTGTTTTCTGTTTGGCCAACAAGGCTGAGCTGCTTTTCCAGAGAGCCCAGGTCCTCTGACACAATTTTTTTTAATGTGGAACACAGTGTGGGGTCCTGAGCAGCTCAGGACCCTGCCATGATCTCTCTTAGTCCCTGTGAACCTCTGTGGCTGTCTTCCTGTCCCCAGTGAGCAGCTTCCCTCTGAACTCTGAGGAGCAGCTGTGTTTGCAGTTCTCCAGATCACATTCTTCAGGTGCCTTTTCTGAATGAGTGGACTTAAAGGAAATGAGAGCAACTTTCTCAGGTCTCTTGGGCAGCAATAGGCAAAGCTCAGAGTTTAAGAAGGTCTAGAAGGTGGGACACCTTTCTGAAAAGTGGGTTGGACAGAGTCACTCATCTTTCCTCTCCTTGCTCTGAGAACCTCCTCTGTCCATGTGCTGTGGTGCCCTCAGGGTGTGGCCCTGGTCTGTCCCAAGTGCAGTTAAAATCTGATCATAAAATCATATTTTATGCTTGATTTAATTATTAAGCTATTTTCTAGGGAGCTAGGTTTCCCTTTGCTGACATTATACTTCAGTGCCCTGCTTAAATGGACAATGTTTTTACTGGTGCAATACAGTGTGCGTAATACTGGGTTCACTGGGACACAATCTTACAGAAATGGAATTTAATTCACTCTATTTCAGTCCTCAATGCCTCCCTTTTCCCTTTTTTTCCCTTCCTATGTAACTCCCTTATTCTCTCCTTGCCTTCCTTCTATTTACTGTTTTATTAATTTTTATTTGTATTTTGGAAAAGGCAAAAATACTTTACTTGTTCAAATTATTAATTCTCCATGTGCATAAATGTTTGTTTTTCAAAAATATATAACATTTACAATGTTCCTTACAATTCTTGTTTTTGATTGATTGATTTGTTCTAATCAGTTGTAGGACACCAGAATGCTTTTCAATACATTATACACAAATCTAACAGAATGTTTGAATTCTCTGGTTGTATTCACAGCAGTATCGCATCATTCGTGCAATCATACATCTACCTAGGTAATAATCTCCATCTCATCTTCCTTCTGTCTATTTATCTACTTGTTTTTCATTGGTGTGTTAGCGGTATCCATGGAGCTGCAATTCACTGTGGTTATTTAGTGAGTGCTGACATGGCCTCATTCACCCCACATTTCCTCCCCCTCCAGTTCTCAGTCCATCCCTCCATCTCTGTCTTCCTCTACACTGGTCTTCTCTCTCTATGAAATCTGATTTTGGCCTTCCTTTCCTCTAGCTTCTGCATAGGAGGGGTGATATTTGACCCCGAACTTTCTGAGTCTGGCTTATTTCTCTTAGCATAATGTTACCAACTTCCGTCCATTTACCAGCAAATGCCAACACTTCATTGTACTTTAGTTGAGGGCCTCAAGTTCAGCCTGGATTTTGTGTGAGGGCAGGACAGGACAATCTCTGTGGCAGAGAAGGCAGAACCTGACCAAGCTGCAGAGTGAGTAGTGAGCAGAGGGTCCCGTCATCCATGAGCCAAGTGGCATGTTTGCTTCCTGGGTTTAGTTTTCTGATCCTCCTATGGAGATGTGGCAGCTTGATGTCTCGCCTAGTTTTCTATGGATGAGCAAATTTTCACCTATTAATCTATTTCACCTATTAGTCTTCTCCCATAAGTCTGTCCCTCAGGAGTCCAGGCTGGGTCCTCAGCTCAGCCTGAGAAGACTGAAATGGAGCAGTCTGTGGGCAGTTCTCCTTGCTGAAGCACAGGGTCTTCTTCCAGGTCCACTGTTGTTTCACTGGGTAACATAAACATGCATGCACATTACATAATGTTAGCATCAGAGAAAGAAGGTCTATGGCTGGAAGTGTTGAGTAGTTCCTGAATTGTCCATGAAGTGCAAGAGTGCTAATGAGATGACTTATCTCTGTAAAAATAAAGAGTGTCTTTTGTTTTCTCTTTCATGGTTTGCCTTGTTAAAGAGTGATTTTGGTGGTGGAGGGGACAGTTTTCTTTAACAGATAAACACAATGTTCAATAAGTCACTCACATTCCAGGCCTCCTCTCCCACAGGAGCAGAGGGAGGAGGCCATGGGCTCCACATGGTGCACACATGGGGATGGAGCTTCCCTAGCCTGGGTCCCCACATGATTCTGTGGAGCACCCCTGCCTGGCCCAGGAGCACACAGCTTTCACAATATGCTGTGGTGCTAGCTGTGACAAGTACAGTGGTGACCTCCATCCTGAATGCTGTGAATGCACAAAAGACAACCTGAATGACAGCAGCGAGAGACCATGATGTCTCGCTCAGTTCCTATAATGATGCTGTCTTAACAGATAAAAATGTAAAATTAAATTTATGCTTGAAATATAGACCAGCCTCTCCAGGGCTGAGGCTATGGTGAGTACATTTCCAGGTTCATTTCGCCCTCTGGTGGGCAAGAAGTGGAACATCCTAGCACAGAATTCAGTGAGAGGAACCTACATGAAGATGAGCCACCTCTGTGTCCACAGAGTCCTCTGCCCTCTGCTCTCCACAATGATGCTCTAAATCTCCAGGAAGACAGCTTGCCCACCTGTCCATCAGATGGGGCAGACACTCACGTCCAGAGAAAAGTTCAGAAACCAAATGTTATGCCTGGGGACAAGGGAAGAGGGCAGAGCAGATATGTCTAACCAGGTCACTCACTGAGTTCAGGACAAGCTCAGGCCAAAACCAGGTGTCAAGTCAAACCAGGTGACCTGTCCTCCTTCTCCACAGAGTCCAGATCCAAGAAACAGCAGGATGATAGCCATCCAACATACACCTTTCCAAGTACGCTGAACCTCTTTCATGAGCTCCTTCAAGATGGGACTTCTTTTGTCATCTAAAGTCAGTGTGAAGTGAACAAATACGTTCCTGTCCCCACTGTTTTCTCTTGGAACAGTTTGAACCTCAGCTTGTAAACTTTGTCTTTTTGTCATCACAAGTAATAAAATTTGTGCCTATTATCCTGTCTGTGTGTGAACATAAACATATCTCTTCTTCCATGAGACCTCCAAGTAAGAAGACACTCCAGAGAGATGCTCCTTGAGGTCAAGTGGCCTCAGGGTGCCCAGGCTCACATCACCTAGTGAGCTACAGCTTTGCCCACCCTAACATGAGAAGGACCATAAAAAAATCTCCCCCTAATGAGCAGCAAGACCAGAGTCTACAGTAGCCTTCCGACCCCACAAGTAGCAATGCCCAGTGTAACCTGCATTCTCCAGCTCTCCCTAATTTCCCACAAATGGTGCAGACACCTTCTCATGCAGGGTCCCTGAACAGCCAGAAAGATCTGAAGGGGACCTTGAAAGGAGAGTGCTCACTGCTGCCCTCTTCTTGCCCAGACCACATTTTGCACAGTCCCCTGAAGGTCACTCCTTTTTCAGGGCCCTTTGCCTTCCTCTTGTAAGGACTTCCTGTGATGCTGAGCCAATGGCTCAGAGCTCCTTCAGCATCTCAGAATATAAGGTTATGAAGAGTCACACCGCTCGCCTGTTCTTTGTCTGCATTCTCCATGTAGGAAACAGACTCGAACAGAACATGTGTGTGCCAGGACTTGGACTTGGTTCATCCAAAGGGACTCCTAGTGCTCTGCCCTCTTGGGAGACACTCCTCACAGCCCACAGCAGACAGTGCCATACATAGGTGGCACTATGCAATGCAGAAGCTATGCAGTCCCCTTCTGAATTGGTCCTTAAATACCAGCTTACCATTCCTCTCTCAATTGCCTTGCATCATTAGCTGGTGACAAATATAAATAGATAGTTAAACAGATAGATATAGAGATAGATAAAAATAAAAGACAATCCACACATGAAAGTATCCTTCAAAACCAAAATGCCACAACACAAACCTTTTTCCTATTTGTGTCTTTAGTTCAAGATAGATCCTGTTTTTTTTTAATTCTCATTTTATTTAATACTGAAGTATATTTATTTAGTTTTCTTTAATATTGCATTTAAATGTGACTCATGCACATCCCAAAACTGGGGAGCTTGTTAAACTTGGCCTCCAGGGCCAAGGCCTCCTTAGCTTTGGCCCACTCACGCACATGTGCTAAGAGGCCAGGAGTACAGGTGACTTCTAAACACCAGAGACCCCTATCTTCAGGCAGAGAGGACTGGCCTAGGAAAAGAGCCCTCCACATAGAAGGGTCAGGGCTTCCATCTCCTGGCAGAAGAGAAACTGGAGGATAAAGGCCCACCACCCAGACTCCTCAGGAGACAGCTTCAGGGCTCTGAGCAGGTCCAGAGCCACAGAAAACCAGAATAAGGGAGGCAGCAGCAGTTTCTACAAGTGTAGGCAGAAGTCTTGAGGAGAGAGAAGGACTCAGCATGTGGGGATGTCAGACAGGGGCCCAGATAGAGACCTCCAGGGAGAGGGGGCCTGCTAAGAAATACCACCAGGCAGCAATAGGGGTCAGGGTGGTCACTGAAACCACCAATAGAGCTCACCTACATCTGAGTTCTGAGGTGTGGTTGGCAGGTGTGGGCTACTTACTATGTGGGAGACTCTGGGTTTGATCTCCAGAACTACAGGGAAAACTGGGGGAGGGGTGGAATGCCAGGCCCACCCTCAACAAGGCAGTGGCTCTCTCCATGGCCTGAGATCTAGGCAACAGGGTTACAGAGCACACATGAGGCTCCAGACACACAGGCCACATGCAGGTACCATGGATATCTCCCTAGGACAAGAAAAATAAGCTTCTAAGCTCAGTGAGAAACCACCCAAGAGTTACCCAGGGGAGAATGTGACAGGTATCTGGGTTTGGTTATTTATGTTTATTTTGAAAAAGTCCTGCTAAGTGGCCCAGGCTGGCCTCTACTTTGCAATCCTCCTGCCTCAGCACTCTAAGTCACTGTAATCCCAAGGATGCACCCCCAGGTTCAGCTTCTTTGTTGTTTTAAGATGATACTGGTTACTGTGTGAAACAGAATAATATAGAAAGTCATTGACCATCAACCCCCTCTGTACATTTGTTCCCCAGGAAACTTGATCTAAGCAATATATTTAGTGATTACTAAGAATGTAGTATGTGCCCAGATACTAAGGTACACAATATTCACATATGATATTTTAGTGAATCCTCAGGAAACTTTTTAAGGATATGTTATTATTCCCATGTTGCTAATGAGAAACTGAGACATGGGGAAAGTGAAAAAACTAACTTGTCATCACAGACAGTCCTTAGACAGAGCCAAGATTCTAATCCTCTCTGGGTGGGTGCTTCATGGAACACCCCATGCCTCTTACAGCTGGGAAGAAACCTGGAGACCAGAGGAAGCCACCAGCCTGCCTACAAGAAGGCCAGGTGTCTGGTTTCCATGATGACATCAGCATGGGGTACCAGGAGGAATCCAGAGGGCTCTGAAATATCATGAAAGGACTATGAGTCTGCAGGTCTAAGGTGGGAAACCCTGGGTGAATTCTCCAGGACCACTGACTGGGAGTCTAGCCTGGGAGGTCACTGCGAGGCTTGTCCCCATGTTCCCAGACTGCACATCAGCCTTGCTCAGGGCTGGGAAGAGATGGGCTGGTCCTGTGAAAGTTAGACACAGAGTCAGTGTGTGGAGGCAGACAGGGCCTGAGGCTGGGAGGCCATGGAGCTCTGCGAGGGAGCCTGAGTCCTCTGCTGAGGGCAGTTAGCACCTGTGGGTCGAGGGGAGAAATAGGCCATGCATTCCAGAGTACTAAGTGCCTGATGCAGATGACATACAGGAAGATGGGGGAAGCCATTGTCATTCCTGTGACAACTGCAGGTTACCTCTTTATACTCTGCTTACCTGGAATCACCAGATCTTATTAAAACTGAATCTTCCAAACAGCACCTGCTTCTGAATATCCAACAGGGATTCAGTCATTATGATAAGTGAAAAAAAAATGGTAGTATGAGTACAGGATTCTAAGTTATTGGCCCCAAACCCCAGGCCTTGTACCATCCCACTCCCCAGGTACTCAAACAGGAATTTCAATAAAATATCTTATTAAGGATCTTGGAGCCATAATCAAATAAGGTGAATTTAAGAGAGGGAGAGAGTACACACTGGATCTGTCTTCAACATTGAAGCCCATCCATCTGCACATGGAGGCAGAAGAAGGAGAATTTCAGGCCATGAAGACTGGATGTGAGGAGACATTCTAATGCTGCTTTTGGAGGTGGCAATTAGGGCAGTGTTCAGGAATTATGGGCTGATGGCCACAGAGAAATTGGAACCTCACCATACAACTGTGGAAAGATGATTATGCCTCAGCCACTGGACCTGGAAGAAGACCCTGAACTTAAGCAAACAGAGCTGCCCACTGACTGCTCCATTTCAGTCTTGTCAAGCTGAGTAGAGGACCCAGCCTGGACTCCTTAGGGACACACCTGGGAAGAACACACTGCTCATAGGTGGGAATTTTTTCCTCAATCACAGAAAACTAGGAGAGACATCACACTGCCATATCTCATATAAATGATCAGAAAACTAAACACAAGAGCAATTATCCCACACTGCTCATGGCTGAGGGTACCATCAGCTCTCTGCTCTGTCTGCAGTGTGGCCTGGTTCTGCCTTCTTCTGCCACAGAGATCCTCCTGATCTGTCCACACCCACACAATCCAAGCTGAATTTGGGGCCTTAAAGAAGAAGGAATTGGTGGCATTTCAGGTAAATGGATGGAAGTGGAGAACATCATGACAAGTGAAAGAGACAGATTCTGGAAGGTGAGGGTCCCATGTCACCCTCCTGTGCCAAAGCTAGAGCAAAGGAAGGGGAAAGGGGGGTAACGTGTCATAGGAGAGAAGGATGACCAGTGGCAAAGGAGACAGAGATGGAGGGTCAGGGAACTGGGACAGGGAGGAAATGTGGAAGGAATGGACCACATGACACCATGTGCTTGGACACAGACACCACAGTACAGCAGTAAGCCCAGCTCCACAGAGGACTAGAGCCCACCAATGACAAAGTAGCAGATGAATAAACAGAAGGAGGATAGGAGAGATAAGGGAGGGGAGTGGGGATGGAAGAAAGGGAAAGAGGGGGCACCAGGGACTAAGATGGAGCACAGTGTATCCCCTGCCTGCAGATTGTGCCCAGGGAACCATCTGTTTTGCAGAACACCAATGAACCAATAGGAGCACTTCAAACAGTAAATTGGGAACTGAAGTAGAGTCATGGGAAAGGGAAATCTACTTACCTAGAAAATATCTTTATAAGTAAATCAGGTATAAACTATGGAAATCAGTTGAGATAACCAGATCTAAACTACACCTGAGATGGCTCAGGCCCATCATGAGATCCTCCAGGAAACACTCTGAGGACGTCCTTATGGCAAGGAGAAGACAGAGGAGTGATCTGCCCACCACTTTCTCCCAAGGGGTCCTGTGCTCTGGAACTTTCTGAGACTCCGCACTTTTCCTATTCCTGCCCAGTGAGTTCCAACCCATTCTCCTTAATTTCCTTTATTCTGCTCATTCAGTAAAAGCACAGGAGGACCTCAGCCTGGGAAAACTGCAAACAGTCACATTTCACAGGTTCGGAGGATGCTTCCCCTCAAGCAGGACAGCCACAGAGGTTTAGTTAAACTGAGAGACACATGGCAGGGTCCTCAGCTCCTGGTGGCCAATGTTCCACAGAGTGAAGAGGGTGTGTCAGAGGGCCTAGACTCAGGAGAAAAGAGGCACAGCCATGTTGGCCAACACAACACAGTCTCCCTCTGTCCCACCCATGGATGAGGAGGGCTGAAATCACTGTCTCTGTGCAGGGAAAAGGACCTTCTCCCCAACACACCTTGGGGCTAGTCCCAGGAGAAGAGTAGTGCACATGGAACTCCCGAACATGGAAAAAGTGCCTGAGTGTAATTCTGACCTAGGGAATCTACTTTAAAACCCAGGGTGGTGGCACCTGATCCCTAGTGTCCCTGACAAGGAGGAGCATATGGGGAGGGATGTCTCTATCATCTATGAGGAGGAACTAATGCAGAATCCTCCCTGTCCACACTGTGCAGTGGGCTCAGGGGTCCATCTCCTGGGAAATGTTTGGTGGTTCTGAGTGTTAAATGACTAGGACAGGATGGCCACGAGTTATAGACCTTGCCCCCAGAGCTTCACATTGACTACCTCCTTGGACATTCTCCTTGTCCTCTTTCCTTGAGCAGGGCTACTTTATCTTCAGCTAAAACAAGATTTCTCTTCCCACCAGCTTCTTGTCACACCCTGTTCTTATTTCATTCACTAGGCCAGGAAAAGGTGACATCTACATTGTCCCTGATACTCTTTTATTTCTATAGGTAACATCAGACACCAGAAACCCTTGAACTTTTTCAAATGCATGCTGTGACTGGAAGAAATTTCACACATCAACAATTCTGAGGTGGCACATGTCACCTCCTCTTCTCAGCTGAGAGGAAGACAGCAGGATGGTCATTTCTCTCACAGAGGCTGATCTGCAGGCCACATCCATATCTGTGGATCTATGCTGTCTTAGGAGGGCAGTCCCTGGGCACCATGACCCCACACAGAGTGAGGCTTCCATGATGAGGCCTCCTGCCCACTCCACAGGAACCCAGGGCTATTTCTCTGCTCTATTGCCTCCAACTGTAGAAGACATCTGATGTCCCTGGGCTCACAATCAGGCCCCTCCCTCCCTCCCTCATTCTCCCCACCCAGCACCCACCAGGGCATTTGCATGCTGCTCCCTGGGGATGACTTTACTGCAAGGCTGACATAAAAGCTCAGCTCTAACCTGCCCTTGACTCACCAGGACTCCTCAGCTCAGCTTCTCAAAATGAGGCTCCCTGCTCAGCTCCTGGGGCTGCTGCTCCTCTGGATCCCTGGTGAGGACAGAGGGGATGGGGAGGGAGAAGTGGGGGAGAGAGGGGAGCACTGTTGCCCCATTCTGGCCATGTGTGCTCTGTCCATATGAGAGATGTGCAAGTCTGTCCTCCAGGATGAGGCAGCTGAGGTGAATTGATGTGACAGAGTATTCCAGAAGGAGCAAGGGACTGGCTCTGATGAAAGTTGTCACGTAATGAGAGGGATGTGGAAGGGAATTCTAGAGAGGCTCTTGGAGCTGACTCAATTGGAGTTCTTTATGTATATGAATAGTTTTAGTGTATAAATAAGAAACAAAAATTAATTTAGTGTGAAATATACAAAAAAGAAAAAATGCAAAATGTTTTCTTAAAGTTTCTATATAACCGTGCATTACTCTGTGATTTTTCCAGGAAGCAGTGGGGGATATTGTGATGACCCAGACCCCTCTCTCTGAGCCCTTCACCCCTGGACAGTCAGCCTCCATCTCCTGCAAGTCCAGTCAGAGTCTCCTTCACAATAATGGAAACATGTATTTGCACTGGGTGGTGCACAAGCCAGGCCAATCTCCACGGGGTCTAATATATGTTGTTTCCAACCAGTATACTGGGATCCCAGACAGGTTCAGTGGCAGTGGGTCAGGGACAGATTTCACACTGAGAATCAGAAGGGTGGAGCCTGATGATGCTGGAATATATTACTGTGTGCAAGCTACACATTATCCTCCCACATTGGTGCAACCCCAACAAAAACCTCCCTTCCTGGGTGGCCCAGCTGCCACATGAGCTGCTGGTCTGGGCAGCAGCTCAGCAAATTCTCTGGCCTGTGAGAGGAAGGTGCTGGGAACTCAGAGAACAGGTGCAGCTGAGGGCTGTGGACCATGACTGCCTGGGCCACAGCTCAGGCCACACCCATGAGTGTCCCTGTCAGCTGCAGCAGCCTGGCCTGGCATGTGGAAGACAAGCAGAGAGGTGTCCAGGGACCTTCTGGATGAGCAGACAGGATGAGTGTGAACACTGCAGAGGGAGGAGAACCTGCCTTGGGCAGGACTTGGCCAAGTTAGTGAAGAGATGAAATGAAATGCTAGAGGTCCCTCCAAAAGCTGCTCTGTGTGAAATTCAGATTCAAACCAAATAAAACAAACAAACAAAAGAAACAGAAACATGGCTTTGCTTGTAATAACTAATAAAAGGAACTTCATGACATTGACTTATTAATTTTGCATAACATTGTATTTCTCTCATTATTACATGTTACTTTCAACAACTAAACACTGATGATCACTCCAGGTGAACTGGGCTGCACAAAATACCCACAAAGGGACAGAGTAATGTCTTTTTCTTTGGGTCCTGAGGTAGCTCCTCTGACCTTAGGGATCCTTGGAGTGAGAGAGAGGAGCAAGTGCTGAATCCTTTTATTGGGAAGAAAACATTTAAATGAGGCAAGGGGTCAGGCTTGAGGGGGTAGAGTCAGCTTTGTGATGTCTGCTGTCAGCAGATTGACTGACATCTAGGAAAGCCACACCCAAAGGCAGAGTAAGAGAAGGGGACACACAAAGGGAGTTTCCATGGAACTTTCTATCCCTAACAGGGCAAAGGGCAGGATAAAAAAGGAAACATATGAGTGTAAGTCAAACCTTGGGACCCCCCCCCCCATAAAGAGAAAAGACCAAGTCAGGAGTCATACACTACCCCACCAGACTACAGTGATTTTTGAGGTCCCAGGGGTTCATCAGGACTGGGAGGTGAGGTCACTCAATGTGGTCCCCACGATTACAGGATTCAGCAGAGGTACAGGGAAGATAGTCACCCTGCCTAGAACCCCTGGACAGCCTACCTCCATATGGGGAAACATCAGAGATGGGAAAATCAGTCATAAGTCACCCAGAGCTCTGCAGACTCTGGGTCTCTAAGGCCTCAGGGATTCTTAATGATCTTGCATAGATGTCCCTCAGGTCACCTCACAGTTTTCTAGTTGGGCCACCAGGGCTACTGATGCTCTGGCCTCTGGTGATGACAGAAGGGATGAGGAAGAAGAATGGGGAGGAGGGTGAGCTCTGGGGTTCCCATTCTGCACAAGGGTGGGGACCTGCGGGCATATGCCCACATCAAATGCCTGGGCATGACTGCCAAGCGATGATCACTAAGGAGAGTCATTATGGTCAAGGTGAATATGATGTTGACCCAAAGGCAGAGATGGGCTGGGAAGGTCAGCAGGAAATGCAGTGGGAGCCCAGATGCCATCCACTGGCCACAGAAACCACAGCAGGCAGTATCATGGGAGAGTCCCCTGGGGATGCAGATGGTGTCCTCTGCCTTCTGACCCAGCCCTTTTCCTCTCCCTGAGCACAGCATATGTCCAGGGAGAATCCCAGCCTGGGGTCCAGAGCTCAGTTCCTGTCCTGTATGTCAAGGAGGCTCCAAGCAACTGGCCAGGTCAGCTGGGTTCTCTTCCCCACACTCAACCTGAAGCTTAGATTTGTAATATTTTTTAAAGAAATGTGAGGTAACATTTCCTGCAAGATTATAAATTCATGTATAATTAAAAAGTTACTATGAGGAAAAACAATCATAAAGAAATGATTAATGCAAAGAAAATCAAGAAATTAGGGAAATACTCCACTTTACTTTCAAGTCATTATATTTTGTCTGAGGTTCAGTCTTCCAAGTGGTCTCTATGTTGGTGATGCCTTCTTCTGAATCTGAAATTTGGTTTATTGATTTCTTCATTTTCAGGATTTCTGCTTATATTTTTCTCACAATCTCTGACTCTTTATTGAAGTGATCTTTTTCTTCTGTATTTTTTTCTTTGATTTCACTTCTTACACTATCCCTTACTTCACAGATCAAATTTTCTCTGTGCAATCTGAACTCCTTCTTGGACTTTCATTCTACTGTGGTATCAGTGGGTTCTGTTATTGGAGCATCTTGGTTTGCGTGGGCCACATCTTTCCCTTTTTTCATGTTATTCCTGTGTTTTCCCATCCAGCAGGATGAATCTAAGGCAGCAAAAATTCTGCCTGTAGACCTGAGATGTACACACTGCCCAGTCCAGTGGCCATACCAATCCTCATCCTGGTAGACCCACCAATGTCACTTAGCACCTCAGAACACCCACCTCCTCCAGGCACTTTCTTACTGAACCTCAGGACATCACTCTTTACTTCTGATCCCCCTCCCACTGCCCCTTCCCAATCACCTTCCTGGTTCTCCCTCTCCACCTGTCCTAGAACTCAGGCCCTAGGTGGCCCTCACTGCAGTGGTTATTAGAGCTCAGTCCCCAGGGCAGACCTCACCCCTGAACCCCAGCCTCAAACACTCTATGGGCTACTGGGCAACACACTGCCAGTCTAATGCACATGGCCAGCCCCAACATCCAGAGCCACATGCCACATCTCCTCCCAAAGGCCACTCTCCCCACAGTCCTCTCTGTCAGGACAAATGGCATCTCCACCCTGCTTGCTTCTCAAAGCAAGATCTTAGAGTCATCTTGAGACTCCTTCTCCCACATCCCTTGACCTAACCACAGAAGGCTGTTCACTTCCATCTCCAAAATACACCCCTCACTGCTCCCCCCACTTTAATCTTCATTGGGAACCCAGCTGCCCATGGGGACACTCAGGAGAGAATCAGACCAGGAGCCTGTCCTTGTTTCTGCTGATTCCAGGCCCAGGCATGCTCTGGTTGGATAAGAGACTCTGGCTGGACTTGCAGCTGATGGTGGCCATGTCTCCTGCAGACACAGCCAGGGAGACTGGAGACTGGGTTGTCAAGCTGTCCCCAGAGGCACTATAGTCAGAAAATCAGCATTTCAAGGAAAATGTAGAAACCTTTTAACACAGAACCTGGAGAACATGTCATCTGCACTTGCACAGAACAGGAATCGCCCACATGACTCTTCCAGGAAAAGGCAGGTGGCAGCAGAGGAAGGGCTCAGTGGCACAGAGAATTGTAAAATAAGAATGAGTTTGTGAAACTCTTATTTCTTATTTAAATGTTATCTTAATATGTAATCCACTGTGTACTCATAATTAGAACAGTGATTATGAGGTGTGTAATACACCACAGTCAAATCCCTGAGGACAGCACAGTTGACAACTGTTTCCTACAGAATCCTGCTGCTAGGAAAGCTGGGAGGATCCTCCAGGCAGGAGGCCTCCAGGGGGACAGTCAAGAACAGACTTAGCCAACATGAGGCCCCAGTGCCCTGCCCCCTGAGTCCCCTCCAGCTGTTCCACACTCTCCCCCCACACAGGACAGGGCTGGCATTGAGTGACTCCAGAGGAAGTGGCATTGAGTGACTCCAGTGGCCAGGACACTGAGACTATTGCTTGCTGACCACTCTGGGATGAGAACTGCTCTAGAGGAAGACAGAGGACTCCTGGTGGAGATCCCCAGGCAGCCCAGGGCATGGCCACAGTGAGAACCCCAGGCCCTTGCTATGGCAGCCTCAGCTGGCCAACATAGGGGAGGCCCCTGGAGACCTACCAGAGAAGTTCTTCCATGGCTGCCTCTATGGTCAACAGCCCACAACACCTGGAGACAAACCTTGAGCCAGAACCACCAGGGAAGCCCCTCCTGATTCCTCTCTTACAAAAAGATGTGGGAGAGTAAAATGCTAACACATTAAGCTGTTGGGTTGGGGCACTATTTTACACAGGAGAACATGGGGCACTGTCAGGGTTTAGTACTCATTCCCTCCTGACCTGCAGGAGAGATAGGGAGAACACACCCCAACCAGGGCGAGCCAAGAAAGGAGAGGGCCAATTGACCACCCACACCCAGCCCTCCCTCGCCGGAGGACAATCAGGTGCGTCAGGGAGACCAGTCAAGGCTGGAGCTCATTTATTTAGGAAGCACACACAGCTAATATAAGGCACAGGAGCCAATCAAGATAAAGGTCAGCAGGGTGAAGAGAGTTCACATGTACACCTCTTCTACAGGCAGTAAGGGAAGACAAGAGCTGTCCACGAGGGCAGAAGAGTTCTGAACTTATCCTAGAGGTGGTCTGATTTTTCATCACAACCCACAGTAATGCCTTCTGGCTGATTGCCAGCCTTAGCTATGTGTGGCCCTAAGACCAGGAAGTGAGCATCAGTCTGCAAGTTAGGATACTTTTTCTCCATCTCTGATGTGACATTCCCTACATCTCCCCCTTTTTGTTTTATTGGGGGGTGTCTGTCTTTCACTCGACAGTGTGCCTGTCTTAGGTTGTCCCCCTCTGGGGATCTTATCCGTCATTGACTACCACTCTGGCTCATCAGGCAGTTTACCTGCAGGGTCTGCAGACCCAGTGGGAAACCTCAAGGAAGGGAGGGGACTTAGACCTATGAAGAAAAACCCTCTTGCCTCTGACTTACACCTGAACATCCTGGTAGGGGCCATGGCCAATCTCATAGGGTTCCCAGTCAGTATCTTGTAAAACAGTATATCACTGCCAGACCACCATCAATTGAACAGCTCTGGCTCGATCCTTGAGAAACTGGAGGAGCCTGTTAATTACACAAGGTCCAAATGTAAATACAAGAATTATAGTAACCAAGGGGCCTACAAAGGGGAGAAGGTCAGGGAGCCACCCGTTTAGCCCAGTCCATAGAAAGCTTGATTGCAGCTCATCCCCACAATTTTCAAGGTCCTCCTGTAACCTTTTAATCTTATCTTGAACAATACCAGAGCAATTGGCATAGAAGCAGCATTCCTCCTGTAGGAACAGGCATAATTCTCCCTCTCTGGCAGTAAGCATTGACTATTGAGAAGGGCCTTAGTGACACACTGCCTGCAGGGGGAGCCAAGGATACGAAGTATGGCATCAAAGTGTGCCTCCCCAAAGTGCATCTCCCCAAAAAAATATAGTAGGAGGGGAATCACTCTAAGGGCCGCATACAGGCTGGAATCATCCAAATGAGTGGAATTAGAATGCTCCAAAGGAAGTTCCGAAATGGCCATGCCCATGCTGAATGCCATGAGGGAGACAATGAGGAGTCCAGTCACAACCAGGCAAAGCATCCAGAATAGTCTTATCATTCAAATGAGAAAATAAAAAATCATATCTCAAGAGGGGGTGCTCTTGGGTAATCATTACTGTTCTGATGAACAGTATTTTAGATCTCTAGCGGGTACCCAAATTGGACTTGACTCCCCAATTGGGAATACACACCCAAATCCCCTCCCTAAACTAATGAGAGGATCAGGACCATGCCATGATCCAGTAAGGGGGTCCCTACATCAGACTTCTACCTTCAAATAAGGTGTCTGATTAGACTGATGTCTCTGGAAAGCAGTTAGAGGTTGGTCTTTGGAAAAATTTAAAATATTTAATGTAAGCATGGCTGTCCTTAATTGGTCATGGGGGTTGTTTCCCCCTTTTTATTTTATTAGTAGGTCCTTTAAGGTCTTATTATGCCTCTCAATTATAGCTTGACCTTTTGGAATTTATGGTATTCCAGTGGTGTGTTTAATATTCCAAGTTTGGAAGAATTCTGAGGGATGGAGGGGATTCAGGGTAGGGCTCGAAAGGGGGTACCAACAGGAATCATCTGCTCATTAATCTTTCTTAGGTCCTGTAACATTCTCCATTTCCCTGTAGCCTTTTGTATGACAAATACAGGACTATTCCAAGGGCTCAGGGAGGGCCTAATATGTCCTAGAGTCAGTTGTTCTGATATTATCTCTTTTAATTTTGTGGTTTATCTAGGGGAAGCAGCCACTGTTCCACCCACACTAGAGGGCCTGGAAGAAATTGAATGGTGGGGATGGTAGGAACAGTGGCCTCTAGGATTGGAGGTGATGCCACACACCGGGTTCAGGAGTGTTCCTCCTTGATGTCTCAAAAAGTGGATACCCCCAGTAATTGCTAATGGGACCTGATAGGCCAAACTATTGCTTTTACTCCTCTTCCTATAGGATATCAACATTTATCCCTTTGTGATCTGTGGTGATGAACATCTCAGTTTCCCCCAAAATATTCTCTCCCAGAAGATTAGCTGTCAGGCCAGATGCCGCCAGAGGGCAGACCTCTCCCTGACTACCATCTACTTCCTTCCAAGTAAGCCAATCCTTGGTTTCTTCAGACTTGTATCATCCCCCACCCCCAATACCTAAGGTCCGGGAATCAGCTTCCATTGTGGGGGAACCTCCTTTTTCCTTAATAGTATCCAATCTGCACCAGTGTCAATCAAGCAGCAGAACATTTTCCCTGCTATGAAGATATCCATTTTTGGCCTAATTCCCAGGATTATTGGGACCAGTGGGCCTTAGGTGGGGCACTAGGTGGGGTGCCTTCTTTGAATGATGGGGCTGGAGGTCTCCCTGTTATTCGTTTAAAGGCTTACCCTCAATATCAAATTTGGACTTACAATCCCTCCACCAATAGAATTCCTTTCTACACCAGGGGCAAGGCATCTTAGGCAGAGTTTGCCCCTTAGCCAGGCCTGAGGGATGTAAGTGAAGCCATTTGGGCCTGCAAGGCCAAGATCAATGACTGTGGGCCTGAGTACCAATACCGTTAGTGGCCACTATCCACCTCCCCATAAATCTGTCCATCATCTCTGCACAGACTAGTTTGTGGTCTGTGGTCATTCCCTCCCAGACCAGCATCTTGACACACTGGTCCGGAAGGGGCCCTGGGGGAATTTCCTTTGGAAGCTCTTTTCCACACTCTCGATGAAGATGGCAAGATCCTTGGTAGCCCCCAAGTAATTCTGCTACTGGGGTCTCTGAGGGGCCTTCCTCCAATGTTTTCCATGCTGCCAGTCCTAAAGCCCATACCTGCTCCTAGTAGGGGGCAGGGATAGCAGCCTGCTGAAGGCCTGTGGAAAATTGATAACTGGACCCCAACAGCATCCCATAAGTTACAGAAACCAGGGGATTAATAGCCTGATTCCTCTCAGCCTGAGCATGGAACTCTTCATTTAAAAAAGCACACAATTTCAGGTACAGGGAACCAGGAAGCACAGCCTTGGTTAAGTTTTTCCAGTCGTGTGTGGTACACTGTTAGTGGGCCAGACCCTGGAGGATGGTTTTGGTCCAGGGTGAATTAGGTCCATCCTCAGAGATGGCCTTTTTGAGTTCTTTCAAATCTTGGGCCTCCCAGGGATACCATAAGGCCAGTCTATTGCCCACAGGGTTAGCATTTACTGGGAAAGGAATACACTATGGGGATAAGTCATCATTGGTCTTACAAGTTGGTGGCTTAGCTGGCTTTTCAGGGTTTGCACAAGATGGCGTAGAATTTCTGTGGGGTAAAGGGTGACAATATGGCAGAGGCTGCTCCCCATCCCAATTGTCTACATGTGTTCTGGGACAGGAGCACTTAGTACAGAACACAGAGGACCAGGCCAAGGATCAAAAAGGTCTGGGAGGCCATTGTCAGAGTGAGGCTTTAAGCCTTTCTCCGCCTGGGCAGCAAGAGGACTGACTCACAGTGACTCAAGTCATTCCTCAACAAGGATTTCCCAAGCCAGGTTGCCCTTTGAGGTAGGAGGAATAGGTGTCTTAAAAGGGTCTTTGCTGCCCCTAGATGTTCCTTCTGAGGGGCCAGGGGAGAAACAGGCTTTGAGGGCAGATAGGATCGCATAGACCCCCAGAGGGTGGTCCTCTCCCAGGTTAATCTCCCTCTTTCTCACCAATTGTTCTGCATGGTCCCAGGTGGCCCAATCAAACAGTTTGGCAGCCACCAGCCAGGGCACATCGTGTGTCAAGGTGTCCCAGACCTTTTTGGCCTGGGCATCCGAGATCTCTAAACCTTGGCTTTTGATCATTAATCTCAGTGATTTAACAGCTGGAGCATCATGCTTAGTATGAGATTGCCCTATCTCTTCAGGAAGACCCTTACCTCTGAACTCACTTGGCTTGGCTTGCCGATACTTTCACTTTTGGTGAACCAACTTCTTCATGTCCCTGTTCAGGCGCCAGATATCAGGGTTTTTAGTCCTTGTTACCTCCCGACCTGCAGGAGAGATAGGGAGAACATCCCCTGGCCAGGATGAGCTAAGAATGGAGAGGACCGACTGACAGCCCGAATCCAGCCCTCCCTTGCCAGAAGACAATCAGATGAGTCAGAGAGATAAGTAAAGGCTGGAGCTTATTTATTGAAGCAGCACACACAGCAAATATAAGGCACAGGAGCCAATCAGGATAAAGGTCAGCAGGGTGAGGAGAGTTCACCTGTACACCCATTCTACAGGCAGTAAGGGGAGACATGAGCTGTCCACGAGGGTGGAAGGGTTCTGAACCTATCCTAGAGGTGGTCCGATTTTTCATCACAACTCACAGTAACACCTTCTGGCTGATCACCAGGCGTCATCTTAGCCATGTGTGGCCCCAAGACCAGGAAGTGATCATCAGTCTGCAAGTTAGGTTTCCATTTCTCCATCAAAGGTGTCTATTTCTCTGATGTGACATGCCCTACAGTGCATGCAGAGACATAGCCAGACTGTCAATGAAGTATTGAGAACTACACGTTTTGTCTGCTGTAGAGAACAATAGTGTTGCGCTGGATGAACAGACACTCTGATGTACTGTGTTTACAATTAGCACCTTGCAGAGGAGGTTAGTTCCAATAGATTTTTTTTTCTGCAAACTACAGAGTTGTTCTTTGTTATGTTTTATACTGTTACTCTTGGGAAACAGCAAAGTTCTTTTTCTTTTTAAAAAAAGAGGTATTGAAAGAGGTAAAATGATCTTCAATAAGTCACTCACATTCAAGACCTTGTTTTCTGCAGCAGCAGCCGCTGGAGGCCATTGGCTCCACGTGATGCAAACACACGAGGCTGGAGCTCCTCAGTCTGAGTTCCCATGTGACTCTGTGGATAAGCCACTGCCTGGCCCTAGAGGACAGGAAAGTGTCTGTTATGCCAGCGGTGACATGGGGGCATCAGTGACCTGCATCCTACCTGAGTGCTATGAATGGAAAAAAGAAAACTTGAGTGACAGTAGTGAGAGACCCTGGTGTCTTGTTCATTTCCTATAATGTCCTTATCTGACCACTGAAAAGTGTGAAATTAAATTTATGCTTGAAAACTAGATCAGCCTCCCCAGGGCTGAGGCTCTGGTGAGTGTATTTGCAGGTTCATGTCACCTCTGGTGGGCAAGAATTGGAACATCCTAGGGCAGGATTCAGTGAGAGGAACCTGAGGTGAGCCTCGCCTGTGTCCACAGGGTCCTGTGCCCTCTGCTCTCCACACTAATGTCCTGCAGCTTCAGGAAGACAGCTCAGCCACCTGTCCACCTCATGCCTCAGACACTCACACACAGAGAGAAGCCCCAAAACCAGCTGTCACTCCTGGGAATCTGGGAAGAGGCCAGAGCAGATACATCCACCCAGGTCACTCACTGAGTTCAGGCAGACCTGAGGTCTAAACCAGGTAAAAGGGCTAATGTTGTTTCCATCCTCTTCTCCAGTCCAGAGCTCAGCAAAAAGCAGGAGACAAGAGGCCCAACATGAAAGAAGTATTTTAAATACTCTGAATATATCTCTTCAGATGCTTTAAGATGGGGCTTCTGGTTTCTTTATCTCAGCTCAGTGGGACATGAATGAATAAAATCCTCTCTAGTTTTTGGGAACTTGAGGGCTGTGCTGAGGGGATTTCTCATTGGATCCAGGTCTCTGACTCTGTTTCTCCATAGTTAAGGCTACATGTCAGATTCTCTTTCTCCTTCCTCTCCCCATCCCACTTTCATGGTCCTTCTCTAGAATACATGCAGGGAGTGGCCAGATTGTCTCTCCTCTCTTGATTTGTACAATTGCTCAAGTTATAGGTAGGTCGGATCCATGAAATCTATGTCTGCTCAGCCACATTCATGGAGTTTCAGTTATGAGCCAAAAGCTGGGTGTAGCTCAGTAGTAGAGTGTTGCCTGGAATGCATGAGGCCCTGCATTTCATGCCCGGCATTGAAAAAAAGAAAATAAAAAGAAAAGAAAGTGAAACAAGCAAAATACTGACAACACACACCATCCACACTCCTTCCTTGGCATACCTCAAATCATTCCACTACTATGAACTCACTTTTGTTCTCAAATCTATAAATCTATCTTGCTACAAAGAAAATTTTATGGTTGTATTAATTTTCCCTTCAAACAGAAATTCTAGATCTGAAAAAGATACTGAATGAGATGAGAAAATGCTATAGAGAGCTCAAAAGCAGACTTCACCCTGTAGAAGAAAAGACCTGGGCATTAGAGTGTGGAACTAACCCCTCATAAGAGAATACAGAAAAAGAAAAAAAAAATGGAATGAATAAAACATGCTGGATGTATGCAACAGGGTCAAAAAAACAAATGATCTATATGCATTCCATAAAAATAGGAGATATTTAATGCAGAAAAAAAATGAGTGTTAAAAGTAATAATACTTGAAAATTTCCCAGGTGATAGGGGAAATGTGGACATTTAGATTAACTATGCTTGAAGGTCCCAAACAGGCCTAACCTAAAGATGGTCACACTAAAAAACATTATGGACAAATTATGAAAATTTACAGACAGAGATAGTTTTGAAAGCCAAAAGAGAAAGGCAGATCACAACATCCAAGGGAACTTCCATAAGGCTATCAGAGATTCTCCGAAAAAATATGCAGGCAGGAGGAAAGAGAATAATGTCTGAAAAATGCTAGGTACAAGACTGTCAAGAAAGAATAACCAGTCATTGACCCCATTTTTTCTCATACAATTTCTAAGGTAACTTTAAACTATTATCAAAATTTACCAGATTTTCATCCTCATAAAAAATATAATCATGGGTGATGAGCTGCGGTGTATCAAGCAACAGAAAGGGACCATGATTGGTAAGGAAGGAAGGACATTGACCATGTGCCTGTTCTGTCCCTTCATCCCAACTGAGCTCTGGTCCTGCTCCACTCTGAAGGCTCCAACACATCCTCTGACCTTGGCTGCCAAGGTCAGGAGTTGGCCCTTCCACACCTGAAAGGTCAGCTCCCTCCCTGTCTGCAGGCTGTGTCACCCATCAGGCCACACGTTCCCTGAGATTCTCTCATTATTGCTTGTGTCCCTCACCCAGCTCCACCTGAGCTTTGGCTTCAGAAACTAAAGTTCTCCCTGGACCAGATGCTTCTCTCTCCTTAGTCTACCGTGTTTCCTAACCTGTCTTTATTCTGTCATCAAATCTCACCCAGGTCCTAAGAGAACACTGTCCCCAGAGGCTGGTGCAAGGCTGGGGCACATTCTTGGTGAGGATAAAGGTGTGTCAGAGGACTGGGCTAGAACACCATCCATGCTACTTCAGCAAAAGAAGACACCTGGGTGGTGGAGGGGACAAGGGGAGGAGGGTGTCCTCTCATGCAGATGGTGTTCGTGCAGGCCCTGTGCAGGTCAAATGTGGAGCACATTGAGGAAGACACATTGCAGTGTGGCCCCAGTGGGCAGGTGGGGGACATAGGCAGGGGAAGGAGGGATTCTGTTACAGTTTACATATGAAGGGTCCCCCAAAGTCTCACAGGGTGAAGACTTCATTACAGTACTCATCCATTTGATGGGCAAATTATTTAAATGATTTTTTGGGGGTAGAAGCTAGTGGGAAGGAGGAGGTCACTGAGATTGTGCCCTGGAGGGAGCTTTTTTACACAAGACTTTCCTCATACCTACCTGGACACATGGCTGAGGAGCTTTCCTCCACCCAGCCCTTCCAATATGATACTTCTGCCTTGGAGCCAGCTGATCATGGACTGAAATCATGACCCAGAGTAACTCTTCCCTCCTCTAAAGTGTTTTATCCCCAGGTTTTTTTCACAGTGAAAAAAGCAATTGACACAGCATCCATACCTGTGTGTAAAGATGGTTGCTCCCTGACAAGGGGTATCAGAGCAGGATCAAGATACATTCACGAGTGGGCATAAGGCTGTCTAAATGAGGGCAGGCCAATGTCAAGAGGTTGCTTTCAGTCAGAGGAATGTTGGTGGGAAACAATGCACCAGAGACAATCAGAGCCAGGATTCTCACTGAAGGTAGAAGAGATCCCAAACAAAAAGGGACATCACTAGAACAAACACAATTTTGATTAGAATCAGAAATATCAGATTAAACTCAGAATTGTATGTAGGAATAGATAGGAGTGTGCATGCAGATAAATCAGGAGATGATAGATGTTGAGGTCCATAGAGGGGTTGATTGAGAGAGTTATTTACACATTCTCTTTAACCCAGGCACAAGAGCCCATGCTCCCAACATGCACTCACAGTGCCCAGATTTATTTACCACTAAAGGAATCTTATGTTAAGAACCCCCTGCACCACCTTGAGTTGGGAACACAAGAAGTCCTCCAAAAATGATGAGACCCTGGCAAAAGTAAAGAGAAACTACCAGGAAGGAGCCTCTCACTGGTCAGCTCTGGATAACCTTGAGAATCAAAATGTGTAATTATGACAAACTAATTCATTAAACAAAAGATATTCCATGAGTTCAGCCTGATACTGATAGTTTGATGAGGAATGGGATACCTATAAAGGATTGAGGAACTTTTCAATAATTTTATGTCAACTCTTCTTGAGCTCTATTGTTGGAGATGGATCACAGTGAGGACCTTCAGCATGGGGGGTAAGTGCTCTGCCACTTAGTCACACCCCCAGCCTCATGCACATTTCAAATGGTTAAAGAAGAACTACAGGAGAGAAGTCTGGAACATTCCTTTAACCCGGAATAAATGTGAACATCTGCAGTAGTGAGACAGATTGAAATCAGGTACCACCCACTAGGGAGCCCTAACAGAAGAGCATCATTTCTAGATATTCCTGACAGAGATGCTGCAGCTAACTTCTACCATAAGTGGTAGACAAACTTCCTAATTGACAGACATTCTGCAAAACAGCTTTGTGAGCTCTCCAAAAGTGTAAGATAATGAAGTTCAGGAAAAGTTAAGCAAAGCGGGTTGCGGCAGCTCTCAGCTTGTGTCTCCCAGTACAGGGTCCTATAGGCTGCAGAGTGCTCACAGTGGATATGCGGCTCCCAGAGCTGCTCTGAAGCAGAGGCCCCATGGGAAGTTATAGCTTCCCATTGACAGTCTTGAGCTGAAGGGCCGGTGGACATTGCCATCCTCCTCTGATACACCATCTTGAGAACCTCTTTCAGGATTTGGTATTTATAATTTGACTTCCTTAATTCAGCTTTATTTGGGTTTGGTCGGCTCTTCGGATATTAATTTGTTGAAAGAGAAACTGGGCTACTGATTTTGAACTTCTTTCTTTAGTATTAAAATGATATTTGTCCATAAAGAAATAGAAAACCTGAATTTTGTCTCACTTTAGAAGAATCTGAGAAACACAGGCCCTGGGAAATGGGGTTAGAAATCACCTGAAGATATATTTCTGATGCTCTTCACCTAAGGTGCTTTCATTCTTAATGGTCTTCTCACAGGAAATATTTTGGAGAAATAATTTTTTTAAATATCAAAATGATAAGAAATCTTGCCTCCTCAAGACACCTACTAGCTGGTATTCACACTCACTAATCCTGAGATATGGGCTCAGTGGACAGAACATGAGATTTGCTTTTGGTTCAGGAAATATGGAAAGGTGAAAGGATTATTATGTAGATACACTTAACATAACAAAGGAATTCATTTTAAGTCAGTCAAAAGGAGATTATTCTGGGTGTGCCTGATTGATTCACATCAGAGCCCTTAAAAGGTAGTCAGCCTCTCACTCTTGTGGGAAGGATTCTTTATACTGGTCTCATTACTGAGCAGCCCAGATGGTAGGACCTTCTGGTGGCCTGCAGGGTCCTACAATAGCCTCTGACCAACAGACACCAATAACCCAGCATCCTCAATCACACAAGCCCCAAGAACCTAATTCTGCCAAAATCCTTAGTGTCCTTAGAAGCAGATTCTTATAGTCTCCAGATGAGTATGCAGCTGAGAAAACACCTTGATTGCAGCCAATGAGAAGCTGAGGATACGACCCAGTCTAGGTCAGCCCAACTCCTCTCCCACAGAAATTGTGAGATCACCAGAGGGTGTGTTAATTTGTTGTGAATAATTACAGAACTAGTACAATGCCAGCCATGGTGGTTCATGTGTGCAATCCACATTACAACAGAGATTCAGGCAGGAGTGGAACAGGATTGAGGCCAACCTCAGCAACAGAGTGAGACCATGTCTCAAAATAAATAAATAAATAAATAAATAAATAAATAAATAAATAAATAAATAAATAAATAAATAAAAAGTGCTGCAAGAGAGCTCAGACGTAAAGAACCCTGAGTTTAATCCTCTGTAAAGATGGAAAGAAAGCAAGAGAGGAAGGAAGGAAGGGAGGGAGGGAGGGAGGGAGGAAGGAAGGAAAGGGAAATGGGTGCAGCTGAGGGCTGTGGACCACAACTATGTAAGCCACAGCTCAGGGAAAATCCATGCTTGGCCCTGTCAGCTGCCACAGCCTGGCTTGGCATGTGGAGGTCAACAAAGAGGTGTTCAGGCTCCATCTGACAATACAAGATGTGCGTGGACACTGCAGGAAGAGCAGGACCTGGGCCCTGGGCAGGACTCTGGTACAGGGAGGGTGATGGTGTAGGAAATTTCTAGAGCTCCCCCTGTTCTTACTAATGCTGTTCTTTGAGAAATTAGGATTCAAACCTAATCAAAAACTCATATAAATGACTTAGCCTGCAATCATTAATAGAGGAAAATCACAGAAATGTCTGCTAGTGCTTGACCTCAGGCTTGTGCTTCTCCCTTATTATTCCAGGACCCATCAGGGACACAGTGAGGTGCACACTCCACTTTCTCTGCCTCTCATCCTGGAGAGCCCACCCCCATCTGGGAACAATCAGAGGTGGAGAGGTCACTCTAGGCTTGCAAGGTGGTGCACTGGTGCCCTGCAGGTGCACATGGATCAAATTGTGTCTTAACACTCAAGGTGGAGTGGACTTGAGCACCACCTCCTCCCATCACAATATCAGAAACAACTGCCCAGGAATAGACCTGATTAGAGAGTGGACACAGGATGAGGTAAGGTCAGGAATATGCCATCACCAGTGTCTAGAGTGACAGAGATAAGGAACTATGGAATAGACTGTGGGAGAATGAGCACAGCTGAGGCCAGGAGAACGTATGGATTATTGGAAGATCCTCACCAGGAGCCAAAGACCTTGAACTGCAGTGGTCACTTAGCTTTGGCCCAGGTCTTTGTTGTTTTAAATTTTGATATAATTACAAAAATGAAAGAAAATGATGAGAACAGCTTATACAAATGAGGAGAAGGGGCCAGGGCCAGAAGAGGGAGCAGAGCAGGAACCACTTAGAATGAACCTCACCAGAAAGGCTCATCTGACATGCAGGATCTGAGGAAGGGAGAAAGAGAGAGAGACAGAAAGACAGACAGACAGGTGTCAAGGATTGTGAAAACCAAGGCAGGGTGAGGCATTACTTGAAGGAAGCAAATGGAAGGTGATTATAGGTCAAGAAGGAGCCAGGAAGACAAGGAATCAAAATGTTAAGGTCCAGATTGGAGGAGGCATGAGGAGAATCAGTCCTCAGTGTGTGAACATCACTAGGTTCTTCTGTGAGGGTGAAGACTATATTAGCTGAGTCATGTGATCTGTCCATTAAACAGGTTCATGTACCATGAAAATTCTGTACTGTCCCCAGGAGACCTGCCCAACACTTGTGCTTGATGACTCCTGCTAAATAAATAAACAATCCCAACAGGCCCATTTCCTGAATTTCCTCCTGGGCCCTGCACACCCCCCCAAGGAATGAATCAAAACGTGTGACCTGTCAGAAGAGGAGGCAGGAGAGCTCAGGGCTGTGGGAGGGGGAAGCAGCCAGGGCAACAAAGGCTCCCTGACCCTCAGCCTGGAGGAGGCTTGTGTCTGAGGCTGAGGCTCTTGGGAGGAGCACTATGGTGCTGCTGCGGGAACAATTGGCATGTTCTCAGCCTGGGACTGCTAATGGGCAGTGAAATCTGTGCCTGACCCACTGCCCATGAACCTCCAGGGACCCCAACTCCCTGGGTGGACGCCAAGGAGAACAGCAGCCTGGGACTTGTTCTGGCTTCTGTTGGTGCCAGGCCATGTAGTCCTTCTGATTGGATAAGACTCTGGCTGGACTTGCAGCTGATGGTGACCATGTCTCCGGCAGACACAGCCAGAGGGCCTGGAGACTGGGATATCACCTTGTCCTTACAGGCACCTGCGGTCAGAATAACCTAGGAATGGACCATGAACTCTCTCTCTCTCTCTCTCTCTCTCTCTCTCTCTCTCTCTCTCTCTCACACACACACACACACACACACACACACACACACACACACTCACACACACACACACATAAATTTTTCACATATGCATTGGATCATTTCATTTGATATTTAATTTCAATTAGTATTAAAAGTCAGCACACAATTAGGCCCATATGGGAAGTAGTCATTTTTTCTCACTATATCTTAAAATTAGCTTGCCAGCCCTATAAATCTATTAATCTAAAGGTTTCCCAGCATTCAAATCTCTCACCAGAGGCCCAGAGCCACAGGAACATGCACACCTGTGTCTGAGACAACATCCTGCTGCACCTGTCTGGCTTTGATTCAGGTCTCATTGCAAAGTCCTCATGTATAAACTGTGGGCGGCAGCATGTCCAGGCCTGCAGGAGCCTTGGAAATCCATTAGCAAATAAGAAAGCAAAAAACATGTACTGCAGGGTTGGAGGGAGTATTTTATAGCATTTAAGTCATAAAAATACCAGAAAGTATAGTTTGGGGAACAGAAAACACAGAACTAAATATAGAAGTTCAAAGAATCCAATCTACTCAATGATGGAAGAAGAGGCTTAGTTTAAATCAAACATTTATAGCTTTAATTGTACAGAAATGACAGGTTAAGTACATAAATTGAACTACATATTATATATGTATATATACATATATACATACATATACATAGAGAGAGACAGAGACAGAGAGTTCAGAAATGTGAGTAAATATATTTCAATACATTGATATTTACAGAAATGATAGGCTACATATGCAGGCTGAAATGCCAGATAGATTGGTAGATAGATAGATAGATAGATAGATAGATAGATAGATAAGTTCAGCAATCATAGGAAATATATTTGAGTTGAGTTTTTCAAAAGTGACACCTAAAATCAAAAAAAAATTTAATAATTTAAAAGCTAGAAAAACACAACAAAAGAAAGAAAAAAATGTGGAAATGAAGGGACAGAGGGAGGGAGGAAAAAAGATTGAGGAAATGGTAAAAAAAAAAATAAGACAGGGAGACAAAGAGAAGTGACAACCTTGGGGCCAGTTTCTATTCCCATGACCAGATCAGGCCTAAGCTTCAGCAACCTTGGCCCTGAGGCTCAGACAGCACTGCAAACAACAGAGATCAGGACCTGGCTCAGCAGCCACAGCCAGAAGGCAGCCCAGAACCCACTACTGGGAGCCCTTCAGGGCATCATTCAAGCCAGGGATCGGGCTCTCAGCTAGGGTCAGTGTGACCAGGACCCTTGACACCATTTCCCATGACTGCCAAGACTGCAGAGGCTCTGAGTAAGCAGGGAGGAGGGGGGGAGAAGCAGGATCCCCTGGGAAGTGGGGCTGCCCCCACCCTGCTAAGGCTGCTATTCCAAGGTGCATGTTGGAGAGGGGAAGGGCCACCAGCCTGCCTCAGTTACAGCCTCACTGCTGAGTGGCCTCGTGGAGCCTCTGAGGAGGCATGGCCACCCCAAGCCCTCTTGAATCCTCAGACATGGTCCTATAAGGCCCAAGACCACAGAGTCTGAGGTTCTGCACTCAAAATCAGAAGAACAACTTGAGTAGGAATGAAAACAATAAACATCATGGAGTGGAGAGTCCTCCCAGATGTCAGATTTGGTGCTGTGAAAGCACATTGAAAAAACAAATTATAAAATGACATGGAACTAAAAAAATAAAACACATTAATAAACCAAATATTATTGACATCTAAGGACATTTCATATCCAAAGGAAACTGTTTAACATATCATGAAATTCTAGCATTACACCACAAATGTTATTAACAACCAAGTAAATTTTAATATTTTCATTTATTCAATGTAATCAATCATTTTTACCCAATTGAAATAATATGGTGACATCACTTTTTTTATTTACGAAACCTTATAATCAATGCTTATAATCAATCAGATTCACACTTTACCTTGGGGCTGGTGGTATAGCTCAGTTGGTAGAGAACTTGCCTCACATACACAAAAAAAAAGAGAAGAAAAAGAGAGAGAGAGAGAAAGGGAGATACAAGTCCATCTGCTTCTGCAATAAGAGTGTTCCACAGTCCAAGATAAGAGGATATTCCCATATTCCTAAGGAAATAATTTGAAAGATGAGCAAATCTCCCAAACCTACACACTTCCTACTAAGTTGTCCAGCCCTCTGTACCCTGTCAAACTCAAAACTTTTGCTTTCTTACTCTCAAAGAAACTCCAACCCATTTTCTTTCATTTTACTTACTTATGGTCATTAAGGTAAGAATCATGGAGAACCACACCTCCAAAATCCAGAAGTGCCACCATGCAAACCCACCTACTCCTCACAGTGTTCTCAGGGAAGCTGTCACTCAGGACAGGAGGAAAACCCCAGGGGTCTATTGGTAATAGAGAAACCATGATAGGGGCCTTGGCTGATCATGGCCCACACACCAACTTCCCCACTGTGTGGAGGGAGTTTCAGGACTGCTGTCTGGAAAAGCAGCACAGCCTTGTTGGCCAAAACAACACAGGCTCACACTGTCCCAGCTAGGGAAGGAGTCTGAAATCCATGTCCCAGTGCAGTGGACACAGAACCCTCTCACCAGTGACCCACTGGAGCAAAGCCCAGGAGATCAATAGTGCAGACACAATCACCCTGACATGAGGAAAAACTGGACTCAGTCCTCTTCTACTAAGGAAATCTCCTGTTAAACCCAGGACTTGTGACATCTGCTGCCCAGTGACTCTGAAAGAAAATAGCTGCAGGGGAAATAAATGCTCTCTCATCAGTGAGAAAGAACAAATGTAGAATGCCCCCCCTTGTCCATTCTGCCCAGTGGCCACAAGGGAATCTTCCCTGAGGAAGTGATGGGATGACTCTGAGTGTCACACACATGAAGATGAACAAGACAGAATGTCCATGACTTTGCAGACCTTGTTCCCAAGAATTGCACACTCACCACCTCAGGTTGACATGTCCCTTCTCCTCTTGCCTTATCAGGGCTGCTGGATCTCCAGCTGACATACACGTTCATTCCTCACCGTCTTCTTTTGACCCTTCTGCCCTTATTGCATTCACTAGGCAAAAAAAGCGGCCATCTAACACTGTCCCTGACACTCTTCTTTTATCCAGGTAACAGCAGACACAGAAGCTCTGCAGCTGGCTTAACTGCCTGTGGTGGCTGGCAGAAAATTCATTGATGGATCCTTGTCAGGTGGCACTTGTCACCTTCTCTCCTTAGCTCAGAGGGAGCCAGTCAGTTGGCATGCCCACCTAGAGGTTGACCTGGAGACAACATCCCAAGCCTAGGATCAGTACTGTTCTAGGGTGGCAACCCTGGACCCCATGACCCCCACAGAGCCAGCTTCCATGACAGGACCTTCTTCCCAGGCCACAGAGAGCCTAGGTTATTTCTCTACTGTATTTCCTCCAACTATAGAAGACATCTTATGTCCCTGAGCTCAAAGGAGGCCCCACCCTCCCTCACTCTCCCCACCCAGCACACACCAGGGTATCTGTAGGCAGCTCCGGGGGAGGGACTTCCTTCAAGGCTGACATAAAAGCTCAGCTCTAACCTGCCCTTGACTCACCAGCAATCCTCAGCTCAGCTTCTCAAAATGAGCCTCCCTGCTCAGATCCTGGGACTGCTGCTGCTCTGGATCCCTGGTGAGGACAGAGGGGATGAGGAAAGATAAGGGGGAGGGAGGTGAGCCCTTGGCCCCCATTCTGCCATGTGTGCTCTGTCCTCATGAGAGAGGCACAAGTCTTGGCCTCTAGGATATGCTTGAACAGGTTAGGTATTTGTGAGAGAGGAACATTCCAGAATGAGCAAGGACCTTCCTGTGATGAAGATTGTCACATGAAAAGAGAAGGATGCTGTAGATGAATTCTCCAGAGTCACTTATGGATTAGAAACTTGTTTCCTTTCTTAAAAACTGATATTTAGGCCACATAAATCAAAATCATAAATACTAATTCTCATTAGAAATTCTCATTAGAAATACAAATATGTCTCATAATATTGACAATAACTATGTTTTTCTCTTTTTCCAGGAACCAGTGGTGATGTTGTGCTGACCCAGACTCCTCTCTCTGAACCTGTCATCCCTGGACAGCCAGCCTCCATCTCCTGCAGGTCCAGTCAGAGCCTCCTACACAGTGATGGAAACACATATTTGAACTGGGTTGTGCACAAGCCAGGCCAGGCTCCACAGGGCCTAATATATAACATTTCCAACCGTTTCACTGGGGTCTCAGACAGGTTCAGTGGCAGTGGGTCAGGAACAGATTTCACACTGAGAATCAGCAGGGTGGACCCTGATGATGCTGGAATATATTACTGTGTGCAAGGTTTATATGTTCCTCCCACAGTGGTACAGCCCTGAACAAAAACCTCCCTGCCTGGGTGGCTCAGCTGCCACATGAGCTGTTGGTCTGGGCAGCAGCACAGCAGATTTTCTGCCCTGTGAGATGAAGGTGCTGGGAACTCAGGAAACAGGTGCAGCTGAGGGCTGTGGACCATGACTGCCTGGGCCACAGCTCACCACACCCATGAGTGGCCCTGTCAGCTGCAGCAGCCTGGCCTGGCATGTGGAGGACAAGCATAGAGGTGTCCAGGGACCTTCTAAATGAGCAGACAGGATGAGGGTGGACACTGCAGGAGGAGCAGGACCTGGGCCTTGGGCAGGACTCTGGAAAACAATCCATGGACTCTGACTTGGGTGCCATTCAGTTCTTGCCCAAGAATTTATTGTTCTGCAATTTTTTGTGAATTATAAAAATGAAAATGAAACTAAAAGAACAGTTCACACAAATAGTGGAAAGTACAGAGGCCAGAATAGGAGACAGAGCAGGGAACTACTTAAGTGAATGTCACCAGAATGGCTCACTTGGGAAGCAGAGTCTTGGAAAGAGACAGTAAAGGGAGAGGGAGAGGAGGAGGGGGACAAAAGGAGAGAGACAGAGAGAGAGGTTTCTCTTGGTGAGAGGGTTTGAACCACTGGGTGGAGCGTCTGATCCTGGAAGCATCCAGGTGGAAAAAGATCAAATGTGAAGTAGGAGACCAGGAGGACAAGGGATGAACATGGACAAAGTTCAGATTGGAGCAGGCAAAGGGAGAATCAGTCCTTTGTAAGGAACACCTGGGCAGGGACACCTGTGGAGGAGGCCCACAAAGAACAGACACACACAGGGAAGTGCAGACAGACAGAGGATGGCAGACCAAAGTGGTGCTTACCACTCTCTGCCTTCTCTTTAATAACCCAAAGTTACTTATTGCCCCCATCAGTGACTACCCTTCAGCAGTGTTCCTCTAACCCTGAGTGCTAGCTCACTGAGATAAGGTACAGGTGGCTGCAAACACAGAGCCCCTCTCCTCCACCAGATGTCACTGTGTAAACCAGGTAGTGCATCCACACAGTTATCCTAATAGCCTCATCTGGGAATCTCTGGGCATTCCAATCCTGGGAGTTTGCTCACTAGGGGAAAGTTTCACTGCCTATTTCCACAGTCAGAATGAGTGCAGTCCTCTGAGTGTGAACATCATCACATTGTCCTTTGAGGGTGAGAACTAATGGTTGGCTCAGTCATGCCATCTATCCATGGAAACATGCAGATTCCTGGGACCTGAAAACACACTGTTTCCAGAAGACCTCTGCAGCCTTTGTGCTTGGTGATCTCCTGCTGAACTAATAATTATTCAGAATGTCTGTGTTCTTTATTTTCTCCTGGACCCTGAAATCCCTCCAAGGAAACAATCAAAAAATGTGACCTGTCAAAAGAGAGGAGACAGGAAGGCCAGAGCCCTGCGAGGATGAATTAGCTGAGCAAAGGCTCCCTGACCTTCAGCCTTGGGGAGGTGTAGTCTGAGGTTAAGGCTCTTGGGAGAAGCACTGTGGTGCTGCTACAGGAAAAATCTGCCATGTACTCTGCCTGGGGCTGCTAATGGAGAGTGAAGTCTGTCCCTGACCCACTGCCCCTGAACCTCCAGGGGACCCCAGCTGCCCACGCAGATGCCCAGGAGTGGAGCAGTCCAGAAACTTGTCCAGGCTTCCGCTGGTGACAACCCACATGGTCCTTGAGGTTGGATAAGAGACTCTGGCTGGACTTGCAGTGACCATGTCTTCTGCAGACACAGCCAGGGATCCTGGAGACAGGGTAATCACTTTGTACCCACAGGCACCTGCAGTCAGAAAAATCAGAAATGGATCATGAACACTCTCTCTCTCTCTCTCTCTCTCTCTCTCTCTCTCTCTCTCTCGCTCTCTCACACACACACACAAACACACACACAAAATCTTTTTCACATGCACATTGAAATATGTCCTTTAAAATATCCTATTAGTGTGGAAATCAGTACAGAATTAGGTCCATATGGAGAGTAGTCATTGATTCCCACTATATCTTAACATTAGAGCATCAATTCTACCAACATATTCATCTGAAAACACAGCAGTAGTTAATTTTCTCACATGAAGCCCAGAGACTTCAGAGCATGCACCACTGTGTGTGAGACACTATCCTGATGCCTCTGCCTGCCTGAGGCAGCTCAGGTCTCCTGTCAAAGTCCTGGTGTATTAAATGTGTTCAGCTGGGTGGGGCTGCAGGGGCCTCTGCAAAGCCATCAGCAAAGAGGGAAGAAAATTGCTGGACTGTGGGAGGGGAATTGGAAATGTATCTGATAAATAAGAAAAGAAAGAGCCAAAAATATACCATCACAGATACTGTTGTTTTGTAAATGGAAAACACAGTAGTCAAGGTAGAAGTTCAACCACAAGGAACCAAATGTCTCCACCCTTCCAATTTAGAAATATGAAAGGATAAGGAAAAAAAATCATGAACTTGACTTGATAGGTAAAGTGATAGAAACTTAGAAAACACATTAATAACAGACTGGATTGCCGCAGTCTGGCTGGGCACAATTCAGGAGCCACTTGTCAAAAGAAATGAACTTTATTTTTAGAATCACACACACCAAACAAAACAGCTCCTCAAGAAAAACCCTCAGAGCCCAACTGCCACCACCAGCTTCCCACAAGCCTCCCAACCTCACCCACTCCTCCTGCTCTTGAGGCCGATTGGCTGGGTCACGTGAGCGGAGCCAAAAAAGTCCCCCAATGAACAGCTCCGTAGTCTGAAAGGGAGGGGAAACAGAAAATGAGCATCACCGCAGAGGAGCCAATCAGCTAGATGTTGCTGGGGCTGCTGTGAGCCAATCATCAGCTGGCAGTCTGAAAGGGTGGGGAAACAGCTCAATGAGCATCTCCAATGAGCATCACTGCAGAGGAGCCAATCAGCTAGATGTTGCTGGGGCCGCTGTGAGCCAATCATCAGCTGGCAGTCTGAAAGTTTGCTGGGGCCCCTTCTGCTGTGGCTCTCAACATCTCCCCCCTCTCTGTTTAAACAACAAGCATGTGGCTTAGGGACCGTGCCTCTCTTAGGTTGTCCAATAGTACATATGGTCCTTACCCGTTATCAGATGAGCTGACCTTAAGGCGTCAGCCTCCTGTCTTAGGTTGGTACCATTGCAATTGGATCTTACCTGTCACTGACTACTGGTCCAGTATATAGCCACATCTGTGGAGAGGTCTTTGTACCATCGGGGGGGTGAGGTTCTCAGCCTCACCTCTGTTGGCCCCCAAATTTTAGCTAAATGACCATAACAAGCATAAGGGAGGAAGATACACAAAGCCAATTGATGGCTCCTTTTGGAAAAATTGTACCACCGATGACACCGTCAGCAAAAATACCCCAACACTACCACAAGTCCCTGCACCAACAGATAGTTCACAATGCATGCAGGTGAGTTCACAATGAATACAAGTGATACATAGTCCAGGCAAGTTCTGCAAGCAGTTCAGTGATGGCTATTGCAGAAGCTGTAGATTGGTTTTATCTTTGTCTTCACCGGCACTGGGATGAAGATAGGAATTCTGGCAATAATGGCTAAAGAAAAAAATATGTAACATTCCAGAAGGCCCTAAAAGAAAACAATTTTCTTAACAATTTACATTGTCTTGAAGAGAATTATTAAATATAATGAAAAGGAAAGGTGAAAGTAAACAAACAGATCTGTTAACCTCCTTTTTTGTTCACCTTTTAAAACAATCCTCAACAGCTGTTTACCCAATTTAAATTAAACCATTTAAATAACGTGAATAAAAAAAAAATATTTGGATCCATTTTTTCATGAGCGCTCATCATATATGATATATGGACATATGTACATTCAAACATATAACACAAAACACAAGTGTGCACACATAATGTAATACATACAACACATAACATAATAGTAAAGACCTTATAACTTTTTACAGGTGAAATCTCCATTGAAATGTTTAAAAACTCTATAGTCAAAAAAATAGAACTGATCAGCAAAACATTAACCCAGGTCTGTATGAGCTCAAAAAACAAAATAGAACTTCATGATATGGGAAAGGGCAATAATAAAATAGATATTGAAAAAAGCATCCTGGTTCTGTCACAGATATAAGAATAGCCAAACTGGAGTTCTGGATATCAGCTGTTATGGATTTGAGCCAAATCATCTTCTTTTTGGTATGTAGAAATCGATATAGTTAATCTTTCTGGAATCCAAATCTACTGCTTTTCTCCCTGTGGAAACACATAAACAGACCCCCGACTGCAGACAATTACTGGGTCAGGACCTTTCCATTGTCCTGTTAGAATATCCTTCCAAAGTACCTTGGGCATCAGATGAGCTGACCTTAAGGCGTCAGCCTCCTGTCTTAGGTTGGTACCATTGCAATTGGATCTTACCTGTCACTGACTACATTCAAAGTACATTTTTTGGACACATATGCCTTTCCGCAGCACTAAGCCCTGATGAATCCAAATTTAAAAAGTTTAGAGTAAAAAGGGTTATTTTAAGTTTATCTTTGGGGAATATATACCCCTTCCCAATTCCTTCTCTTTGCTTTAATAAGTACATTTTAATATTTTGATGAGCTCTTCCAACTATGCCTTGTCCCTGTGGATTGTATGGGATTCCTGTTATATGAGTAATGCCAAATGTTGAGCAAAATTGTTTAAAAGAGGTAGAAGTATAACCAGGGGCATTATCTGTTTTTTACTGTTTTGGAACGCCCACAGTGGCAAAATTTTGCAAGCAATGAACTATAACATCTTTATTTTTTTTCTCCAGCATGAAGGGAGCCCATCAAAAATCTGGAAGAAGTATCAACTGTAACATGCAAATATTTTAATTTTCCAAATTCTGGCAAGTGTGTGACGTCCGTCTGCCAAATATGGTTAGGTATCAATCCTCTAGGATTGACTCCAAGATTAACTTGTGGTAAAAAAGTCACACAATTTTGACATTGTTTTATTATTTGTCTAGCTTGTTCCTTAGTTATTTTAAAACGCTTTTGTAAAGTATTAGCATTGACATGGAACTTTTTATGAAAATTTGTAGATTCTTCTAATGTAGAGAAAATATGTATATCATGTGTAGTTTTATCTGCTAAATCATTGCCCAATCTAAGGGCTCCAGGCAATCCTGTATGTGCCTTGATATGTCCTATAAAGAATGGATCTTTTCTGTCCCAGATTAGACTTTGTATAGTGGAAAGCAAAGAGAAAAGAGTAGAGGAAGGGGAAATCCTACCAGCATCTTCAAGGGATACTATAGCATTAACTATATACTGAATATAGGAAAATAAATTAAATACAGAATCTTTAAACATCACAAAAGCTAGTAATAATGCATTAAGCTCTACCTTTTGAGCTGATTGTTTGGGTACTAAAAATGTAAAGGTTTGATCAGGTGTAACTATTGCTGCTGTACCATTATTTGACCCATCAGTGAATATATTTGGAGCATTCATGATAGGTGTTTTTCTTGTCATTTTTGGAAAAATTACAGGATGTGATGACCAAAAAGACAATAAAGGATTAGATGGTAAGTGGTTATCAAATGAAACATTAGATTTGCACATGATTATTGCCCAAGTATTTAACTCATTAGCTAACTCATCAATTTGATTCATAGTATATGGAGTAATAATTTTATTGGGAGAAATTCCAAACACTCCCTTTGCTGCTTTTATTCCTTTGAGTATAAATTGTCCTACAGCCTCAGGATACCTAGTAAGAATAGTGTTAGAATGTATGTAAAGATAAATGTATCCATAATAATGGACCTTCTTGAAAAAATACTCCTGTAGGAATATTTTTTGTTGGTAATACAATAAATAATAAAGGCAAACTTATATCAATTCTATCCAAATGCATATTTTCCATATATGTTTCAATGATTTTTAATGCCTTTCTTGCTTCAGGCATTAACATTCGGGGTGAATTTGGATCTGATGGACCTTTTAGGATATCAAATAAAGGTCCCAACTCTCCTGTTGTTATACCCAGATAAGGCCTTATCCAATTTATGTCTCCTAATAACTTTTGAAACTCATTAAGTGATTTGAGTTGATCTACTCGTATTTGAATTTTTGGTGGACGGACCATGGTTGAGGATAATAGAACTCCTAAATAATTAGTTGGAAAATTTAATTGTACTTGTCAAAAGAAACGAACTTTATTTTTAGAACCACACAGGCCAAACAAAACAGCTCCTCAGGAAAAACCCTCAGAGCCCAACTGCCACCACCGGCTTCCCACAAGCCTCCCAACCTCACCCACTCCTCCTGCTCTTGAGGCCGATTGGCTGGGTCATGTGGGCGAAGCCAAAAAAGTCCCCCAATGAGCAGCTCCGTAGTCTGAAAGGGCGGGGAAACAGCCCAATGAGCATCACCGCAGAGGAGCCAATCAGCTAGATGTTGCTGGGGCCACTGTGAGCCAATCATCAGCTGGCAGGCTGAAAGTTTGCTGGGGCCCCTTCGGCTGTGGCTCTCAACACTGGGTATTATTGACACTTTAGAGTATTTGATATTCAAAGCCTATTATATAACTGACCTGGGAATTTTAGTATTAATCCAGAAATAATATTGACAACTAAATATATGTTTTAGTTTCCATTTAATCAGTGTGAACTGACCCTTAATTTTCTCTCAGATAGACAATGTGGGACATCACTTTTTTAGTAATAAAATAGTAAAATAAATTATTAAATCAGAGTCAAACTCCCCTGGAACTGCAAGGAACCACAACTTGTGAACCCCACAGCACGTGGCTTGAAGAAGATATTAATTCTTGAGGATGAGCCTGTGAAAGGACATATATCTCCTGAATCCCTTTCTGACAAGTCGTCCTGTCCCTGGTATCATTGATAAACTCTAAGCTTTGGCTTTGTGCCTGTTCCAATGAGATCCTACCCATTTTAAGACATTCCATTTGCTTCTGCTTATTAAGATAAGGCAAATGGGGATCTGGGTCTTCAGAGCACAGAAAGGCCACCAGGCCAACATACCTGCTCCTCACAGTGTGCAGAGGGCAGTGGCTCAAACAGGAAGGACAGCCACTGAAGTTTATTGTTGCTAAGGGAAACTATGACAGGGTCCTCAGCTCCTGGGGCCCATACACCAATATCCCACACTGTGGACAGGGTGTGTCAGAGGGCCTTGGCTGCCTGGAAAAGCAGCTCAGCCTTGGAGACCAAAATCACAAAGGCTCCTTTTCTCCCAAGCTGGAGGAGGAAGTCTAAATCTAATGTCCCAGAGCTATGGACCCAGAACACTTCCCCAGTGCCCTTCCCTGGTGCAATGCCCAGGAAAATTTCTGGGCAGAGAGAATCACCTTTGTACATGCAGAGACTCCACTCAGTGATGTTCTCACAGAGGGAGTGTCCTGTTCAGCACAGGACTTGTGACACCTGATTCCAATTGCCCTGAAAAGGAGCAGCAGAGGGAGGAAGGAATTCCCCATCAATGAGAATTGCTCTACAATCCTCCCTGACCACCCTACCCAGTGGAGTTAAGGGGTTCTTCTCTTGGGAAATGTTTGCATGACTATGCTGAGTCACACATATGGAGATGGCTACAACAGGATGTCCATCACTTTGTGGATCTGGCCCCCGGGAATTCCACACTAACTGTTTCAGGTATACATGTCCCTTCTCTGGCATTCGGCAAGGATACTGTCTCTCTGGCTGAAACACAGGACCCTTTTCCCCTCAGCTTCTCAAACACTTGGGGTCTTATTGCTTTCAACATGAAGAAAGAGGACATCTAACACTCTTCTTCACAGTCTCATATTTCTTCAGGTAACAGCAAACACAGAAGCTTGAGAACTGGCTCCACTGGGTGCCGACAGGGGTCAAAATTCAAAAATCAACACTTGTGAGGTGGGACTTGTCACATTGTCTCCTCTGTTGTGAGGGAGCCAGCAGGGTGGATGTTCCCTACCAGGGGCTGACCTGCAGGCTACCTCTAAATGCTTGGTCTGTGCTATCTTATGGAGGAAATCCCTAGGCACCTGATGCCAACAGAGCCAGGCTTCCATGATGGGGCCTCCTCCCCACACCACAAGTAGCCTGGGATGTTTCTCTACTGTGTTTCCTCCAAAAATAGAAGACATCTGGTGTCCCTGGACTCACAAGTTAGGCCCCTCCCTCCATCCCTATCCCCACCCAGCACACACCTGGGCATTTGCATGCTGTTCCCTGGGGAGGGCCTTCCTTCAAGGCTGACATAAAAGCTCAGCTCAAACCTGCCCTTGACTCACCAGGACTCCTCAGCTCAGCTTCTCAAAATGAGGCTCCCTGCTCAGCTCCTGGGGCTGCTGCTCCTCTGGATCCCTGGTGAGGACAGAGGGGATAAGGTGGGAGACTGGGGAGCCAGGGGAGCCCTGGGCACCAATTCTGCACATGTGTGCTATATACATGTAAGAGACGTGCAGGTATGTCTTCTAGGATGAGGCCGCTGAGGTCAATTGATGTGAGAGTGTATTCCAGAAGGAACAAGGGACTGGGCTCTGATCAATATTGTCACATAATATGAGGGGGATGTTGTAGGTCAATTCTAGAGAGGCTCTTCTACATCACAATATTTGAGATGTTTTTAAACATAAATAACTTTACTGTACAAATCAAAATCACAAAAATAAGTTAACCTGAAATCCACAATAAAGGAAAAAGCACAAATTCTCCTAAAGTATTTATATAACCTTGCATTAAACTATGATTTTTTTTTTCAGGAACCAGTGGGGATATTGTCATGACCCAGACTCCTGTCTCCGAGCCTGTCACCCCTGGAGAGCCAGCCTCCATCTCCTGCAGGTCCAGTCAGAGCCTCCTACACAGTGATGGAAACACCTATTTAAACTGGGTTGTGCACAAGCCAGACCAGGCTCCACAGCACCTAATATATAAGGATCCAACCGCTACATGGGGTCCCAGATAGGTTCAGTGGCAGTGGGTCAGGAACAGATTTCACACTGAGAATCAGCAGGGTGGAGGCTGAGGATGCTGGGGTGTATTACTACTGGCAAACCACATAGCATCCTCCCACAGTGGTGCAGCCCTGAACAAAAACCTGCCTGCCTGGGTGGCCCAGCTGCCACATGAGCTGGTGGTCTGGGTAGCACCTCAGCAGATTCTCTGCCCTGTGAGAGGAAGGTGCTGGGAACTCAGGGAACAGGGTGTAGCTGAGGGCTGTGGACCAGGACTACCTGGGCCACAGCTCACGTCACACCCATGAGTGGCCCTGTCAGCTGCAGCAGCCTGGCCTGGCATGGGTAGGTCAACACAGAGGTGTCCAGGCCCCTTCTGAATGAGCAGACAGGATGAGTGTGAACTCTGCAGGAGGAGCAGGACCTGGGGCCTGGGAAGGACTCGGGCACAGGCAGGGGATGGTATAGGGACCTTCTGCAGGTCCCTTTATGCTTGCAAATGCTGTTCTTTGTGAAGTTGGGATTCAAATCTAATCACAAACACAAAAAATACCTAAGCCCATAATAACTTATGAACGGAAAATGATAGCTTATTAACTGGGCACTTAAACTTGTATTCTCTTATTAATCTGCAGTGTCCAGCTGGAATACAGTGAGGATGCAGTTTCCACTCTCCCTGCCTGACACCCTTGACTCCCTGCCTTCATTTTTGAAAGGATCAGAGTTGGAAAAATCACTCATATGTTACCAAGAAGGTAGAAGGTTGTGCCATGGTGTCAAGGAGATTCCTAGATAATAGAGCTCCTGGTGAATGTAACGGAAATCCCAACTATTTGTGATGAGTATTAAATTTATATGCAAATATTTATTTATGTGGATGAAAAATAATTCACAGTTCTTTAAATTTAAAATGAATGTTGTGAATAAGTAATTTTTAAAATATTTGGAATCCAAGAAAGGTGAAAGAAACAATTGTGGTAAAGGGAAACTGTGATTAAAACCACACAGTTAGGGCTGGGGATGTGGCTCAAGCGGTAGTGTGCTCGCCTGGCATGCATGCGGCCCGGGTTCGATCCTCAGCACCACATACAAACAAAGATGTTGTGTTCACAAAAAAACTAAAAAGTAAATATTAAAAAAAATTAAAAAAAAAAACAGACAATTGTCCTTGATTTGGAGAAACAACTAAAGACGCTGCTCACAGAGGAGCAATCACTCAGAGAGACACGGAGGTGTGTAAAGGCACACACAGGGTGGCATGAATTAGTGGATGAATGTGCACTAATATTGGGTGCAAAAAAGACGGGTGAGTACCTTGTGCAGACAGAGATGTACATAAACCTGGGGAGCTTGAAAAGCAGTGTGTTAGCACAAAAAAAGGGAAATAAATGTAATTAAAAATTATACTGTTTCATGCAGTGGAAAAAAGTCATTTCTCTGGCTGTGGGAATGGAAACCAGAGCTTCTGCCCAAGAGGCACCTGCTCCACCACTGACCAACATCCCACAACATGCTCAAGATGAGCCCTGAGCCAGGGCCACACAGGAATCCACAGCCTGATTCTTCACTCACAGAAAGGCAGGGTGGTGGGGAGGATAAGAGGCTAATAGCTTAGCTGGTGGGTTAGGGCAATATTTTACACAAAATAATTGAATGCATGCAGACAAACAGTAAGAAGTTAAAAAAAATGATAACAAAGATGTATTGTCCATTGTTCACACAAAGTAATATTGTTTCACTGGGTAATGAAAACATGCATGCACCTTACATAATGTGAGCATCACAGAAAGAAGGTCTATGGATGGAAGTGTTGAGTAGTTCCTGAATTGTCCATGAAGTGTAAGAGTGCTAATGAGCTGACTTATCTCTGTAAAAATAGTGTCTTTTGTTTTTCTCTTTCATGGTTTGTCTTGTTGAAGAGTGATTTTGGCGGGGGGCGGGAACCATATTCTTTAACAGATAAAAATAATGTTCAATCACATTCCAGGCCTCCTCTCCCACAGGAGCAGAGGGAAGAGGACATGGGCTCCACATGGTGCACACGGGGATGGAGCCTCCCTTGCCTGGGTCCCCATATGATTCTGTGGAGCACCCCTGCCTGGCCCAGGAGCACACAGCCTTAACAATATGCTGTGGTGCCAGCTGTGACAAGTACAGTGGTGACCTCCATCCTGATTACTATGAATGCACAAAAGACAACCTGAGTGACAGGTGTCTCACTCAGTTCCCATAATGATGCTGTCTTAACATGTAAAAATGTAAAATTAAATTTATGCTTGAAATATAGATCAGTCTCTCCAGGGCTGAGGCTATGGTGAGTGTATATCCCCCCAGTTCATGTCACCCACTGGAGGTCAAGAAGTGGAACATCCTAGCACAGAATTCAGTGAGAGGAACCTACTTGAATGTGAGCCACCTCTGTGTCCACAGGGTCCTGTGCCCTCTGCTCTCCACAATGATGCTCTACAGCTCCCACCTGACCATCAAATGGGGCAGACATTCACACCCAGAGAGAAGTTCAGAACCCAACTGTTATGGGAACAAGGGAAGAGGGCAGAGCAGATGTGTCTAACGAGGTCATGAACTGAGTTCAGGACGAGCTCAGGGCAAAACCAGGTGTCAAGTCAAACCAGGTATCCTATCCTGCTTCTCCAGTACAGAGTCCAGATCCAAGAAACAGCAGGATCAAAGACATCCAACATACACCTTTCCAAATATGCTGAACTTATTTCATGAGATCCTTCAAGATGGGACTTCTTTTGTCATCTAAGGTCAGTGTGAAGTGAACAAATACTTTCTTGTTCCCACTGCTGTCTCTTCGAACAGTTTGAACCTCAGCTTGTAATTTTTTTTTTCTCATCACAAGTAATAAAATGTGTGCCTTTTATCCTGTCTGTGTGTGTGAACTTAAACATATCTCTTCTTCCATGAGACTTCCAAGTAAGAGTTCACTCCAGGGAGATGCTCCCTGAGGTCAGGTGGCCTCACGGTGCCCAGGCTCACACCACCTAGTGAGCTTCAGCTTTGCCCACCCTAACATGAGAAGTGCCATAAAAAAAAAAAAAATCTCCCCCTAATGAGCAGTAAGACCAGTCTACAGTAGCCTCCCGAACCCACAAAGAGCAATGCCCTGTGTCCCATGCACTCTCCAGCTCTCCCTAATTTCCCACAAATGGTCCAGACACCTTCTCATACAGGGTCCCTGAACAGCAGCAAGATCTGAAGGGGACCTTGAAATGAGAGTGCTCACTGCTGCCCTCTGCTGACCCAGCCCACACTTTGCACAGTCCCCTGAAGGTCACTCCTTTTTCAGGGCCCTTTGCCTTCCTCTTGTGAGGATTCCTGTGATGTGGGGCCAAAGGCTCAGAGCTGCTTCAGCATCTCAGAATATCAGATTATGAAGAGTCAGACCCCTCACCTGTCCTTTGTCTGCATTCTACATGTGGGAAACAAACTGGAACAGAACATGTTTGCACCAGGACCTGGACTTGGTTCATCCAAATGACCCTAGTGCTCTGCCCTCATGTGAGACACTCCTGACAGCCCACAGCAGACAAGGACACACACTGGTGGCTCTATGCACTGCAGAAGATATGCAATCTCCTGCTGAGATGGTCCTTAATACCAGCTTACCACTCCTCTCTGAACCTCATTGCCATCTTCAGATATCTATCTATCTATCTATCTATCAGATAGATAGATAGATAGATAGATAGATAGATAGATAGATAGATAGATAAAATAAAAGACAATCCATGCATGGAAGTATCCTTCAAAACCAAAATGCCACAACACAAACCTTTCCCTATTTGTGACTTCATGTTCAAGATAGATCCTGTGTTTTTTTTTTTTAATTCTCACTTTATTTAATACTGAAGTATATTTACATTCATTTAGTTTTCTTTAATGTTGTATTCAAATATGATTCATGCAAATATCAAAATTGGGGAGCTTGTTAAACTTGGCCTCCAGGGCCAATGCCTCCTTAGGTTTGGCCCACTCTGAGCATGTCCCAGGAGGCCAGGAGCATAGGTGACTTCTAAACACCAGAGACCCCTGTCTTCATGCAGAGAGGACTGCCCTGGGAACAGAGCCTTCCACATGGAAGGGTCAGGGTCCCAGCTCCCTGTAGAAGAGAAACTGGGGGATAAAGGCCCACGACCCAGACTCCTCAGAAGACAGCTCTATGGCTCTGAGCAGGTCCAGAAAACCAGAGGAATGGAGGCAGTAGCAGTTTCTGCAAGTACAGGCAGAAGTCTTGAGAGAGAAGGACTCAATGATGGGCAGGTCAGAGAGGGGGCACCGGTAGAGAGCTCCATCTCCAAAATGGACCCCTCCATGCTCCCCCCACTTTAATCTCCCTGCACCAGCGAACCCACCAAGCCCACCTGGGTGTTGGCAATGGTCTCCTAACTGTGCTCTCTCCTGTCTTTGACCTGTAAAGAGCCTATTCCTTTGTCCTGTCACCCACCAGTTAAGCCTTTGTCTGTCTCCTCATAGACACTGTGAAGAATTCTGCAGTGATCATGGCTGTGTGGTCATCCCAGTTGGTGACCTGGTTCCCTTGAGTTAATGTCCAGCAGAGGGATAGTTGTGTCACAGATTAGTCCTATATTTAATTAGGTTAGGATCTAAAACAGGCACATTTTCTTAATTTTTCCCTGGGACTTGCAAACTATTCAAGGAATAAATCAGAAACATGTGATACTCAGCAATAAGGATGCTTGAATGTCCTCTGAGGAGAAAGCAACTGGCAAAGACTCACTAACCCTTGGCCTGGCAGGAGGTTCACGTTTGAGTCTGAAGCTCTGTGGGGGAAGCATGTGGTGGTACACTGCCTCACCCTGGAGCCTGTTGTGGAAAGCTGTCCCTGGCCCTCTGCCACTAAACAGCACTGGGACCCCAGCTGCCCTTGGGGGCACTCAGGAGAGGATCAGGCCAGGACCCTGTTCTGGTTTATGCTGGTTCCAGGCCCTGTCATGCTCTGGTTGAATAAGAGACTCTGGTTAGACTTGCAGCTGATGGTGACCATGTCTCCTGCAGACACAGAATGCTGTCTGCACAGGCACCTGAAATCAGGGAAATGAACAATGAACTATGAACACACACACACACAAACACACACACACAAACACACACTGTGTCATTTGTACTTTGAAATACCATCTACAATCCCTTTGCCAGGGTCTTGTGAGTCAGCAAACAGTAAGATAGATAGATAGATAGATAGATATCTCCACTGTTTCCCAGTCCATCTTCTAATTGCTATTCCAACTCCACAAATTTATTACTCTGAGGCCACTGAAGTACTTAAGTTGCTCCCCTGAGGCCCAGAGCCACAGGAACAGGCACACCAGGGACACCATCCCTGCTGCACTGCCTGCCTGGCACAGCTTGGTTCTTGTGGCAAAGTCCTCCTTTATAACATGTGGGCACTGAAAGGGCTGCAGGAGCCTCTGTGGAGACATTATATCATGAGGGGCAAACTGCCTGGACTGTGGGGCCAAGCAGAGCCTCCAACACTGTGCATAGTCAGACAGATTAATGAAGAGCTTTTATTCCTACTCAAATTACTTGAATGGATTTAGTACTAAAAAATGTGCAGCTAATTACCCCAGATTAGTAATCCTGGTCAAATAATAAAACAAGCTGGAAACAACAAAGCAGGTAAAGAGAGAGAAAGAGAGAGAGAGAGAGAGAGAGAGAGAGAGAGAGAGAGAGAGAGAGAGGAGTTAGGGAAGGGAGGGAGGAAGAGAGGAAGGCAGTGGAGGGAGAGGGACAGAAACATCTCCTGAGAGTACTGAAAAAAAGGTCAAACCACATTCTATATTCAGAAAATCAGCAATTTTAAGGAAAATGTAGAAACCTTTTAACATAGAACCTGGAGAACATGTCACGTGCATTTGCACAGGACAGGAATTGCCCACATGACTCTTCTGGGCAAAGTCAGGTGGCAGCAGAGGAAGGGATCAGTTGCACAGAGGTTTGTAAAATAAGAAGTGCTATGAGTGGATAAAAGGAAATCTGAGTGTCAGAAGTTAGAGTGCATGGTGTCTTAATTTCCTATAATGTTGTTCTCTGACCAGTAAAAAATGTAAAATTTAATTTATGCTTGAAAACTAGATCAGCCTCTCCAGGGCTGAGGCTCTGGTGAGTGTATTTGCAGGTGCACGTCGCCCTCTGGTGGGTAAGGAGTGGAACATCCTAGCAGAGAATTCAGTGAGAGAAACCTGAGGTGAGCCCCTCTGTGTCCACAGGGTCCTGTGCCCTCTGCTCTCCACACTGATGTCCTGCAGCTCCAGGAAGACAGCTCAGCCACCTGTCCACCTCATGCCTCAGACACTCACACACAGAGAGAAGCCCAAAAACCAGCTGTCACTCCTGGGAACCCGGGAAGAGGCCACAGCAGAAATGTCCACCCAGGTCACTCACTGAGGTCAGGAAGAGCTGAGGTCTAAACCAGGTGTCAATTGCTAATGTTGTGTCCATCCTCTTCTCCATTCCTGAGTCCAGCAAAAAGCAGGAGACAAGAGGCCCAGCATGAGAGAAGCATTTTAAATACCCTGAATATATCTCTTCAGATGCTTTAAGATAGGGCTTCATGTTTCTATATCTCACCTCAGTGGGAATTAAATAACTAAAATACTCTCTAGACGTTGGGAACCTGATGGCTGTGCTGAGTCAATTTCTCACTGGATCCCAGGTCTCTGACTGTCTGTTTCTCCATAGTTAAGTCCTACATGTCAGATTTTCTAACTCCTTGCTCTCCCCACCCCACTGTCATGGTCTTCCACTAAGATACTTGCAGGGCAGGGCCAGATTGTCTCTCCTCTCTTGATTTGTCTAATGGCTCAAGATACAGGTAGGATGGACCCATGAAATCTAAGTCAAGCCACATTCCTGGAGTTTCAATTACGAGCCAACAGCGGTGTGCTGCTCAGTGGTAGAGTGTTGCCTGGGATGCATGAGGCCCTGTATTTCATGCCCAGCAATGCAAAAATAAATAAATAAATAAATAAATAAATAAATAAACAAATAAATAAATAAATAAAATAAAATAAAGTAAAAAGGAGAAACATGCAAAAGTAGTGACCACACACACCATCCACACTTCTGCCATGGCATGCCTTCAAAGCATTCCAGGTTGTTAAAACTCACTTTTATTCTGACATCTATGAATCTATTTAGCTACAAAGGAAATTTTATGGTTGTATTAATATTTCCTTCAGGCAGAAATTCTAGAGCTAAAAAAGATACTGACTGAGACGAGAAACTGCTATAGAGAGGTCAAAAGCAGATTCCACCCGGTAGAAGAAAGCACCTGTGTATTAAAATGTGTGGAAATATCCCCTCATAAGAGAATACAGAAAAAGAAACAAATGGCATGAGTAAAACACACCAGATACATGGGACATGGTCAAAAATCCATCAAACGTTTTATAGGCATTCCATAAAAATAGGAGACATCTAAAGGGAAAAAAGATTATTAAAAGTACTACTGGGGACTGGGGCTGGGGCTCAGTAGTCAAGCACTCACCTAGCACATGCAAGGCCCTAGGTTTGATCCTCAGCATCACATAAAAATAAATAAAATAAAAGTATTGTGATCAACTACAACTAAAAAATAAAATAATTTTGAAAAGTAATATTGATTAAAAATTTACGAGATGTTAGGAAAAATATGGACATTGAGGCTAACTATGCTTGAAGGTCCCAAATAGGACCAACCTATAGAAGGAGAAATTACAATGTTAGAAACAAGTTATTAAAATTTACAGAGACAGTTTTGAAAACCACAAGAGAAAAGCAACACATGACTTCCAAGGGAACTTCCATGTGTCTATCAGAAATTTCCAAGAAGAGATATGCAGGCAGGAGGAAAGAGAATAAAATATGCAAAATGCTATGGAAAAAAAAAATTCCTCAAGCAAGTATAAACAGTCATTGACCCCAAATTTTCTCATGAAATTTCTGAGCTAACTTTAAACAATTATCAAAATTTTGCCATTTTTGAATCTCATAAAAATAGAATCATGGGTAATGAGCTCCAGTGTATCTAGCTCATGCATACTCTTGTAGGAGTCTTGAAGGCAGGAAATGTTTTCACTGGTGTATAGTATTTAATTGCATTCACTTCCCTTATTTCAATTTTCCATTCTACTCTTTTTTTTTAATTTTTATTGTTGGTTGTTCAAAACATTACATAGTTCTTGACATATCATATTTCACACTTTGATTCAAGTGGGTTATGAACTCCCATTTTTACCCCATATACAGATTACAGAATCACATCAGTTACACATCCATTGATTTACATATTGCCATACTAGTGTCGGTTGTATTCTGCTGCCTTTCCTATCCTCTACTATCCCCCTCCCCTCCCCTCTTCTCTCTCTACCCCCTCTACTGTCATTCATTTCTCCCCCTTGTATTATTTTTCCCTTTCCCCTCACTTCCTCTTATATGTAATTTTGTATATCCCTGAGGGTCTCCTTCCATTTCCATGCAATTTCCCTTCTCTCTCCCTTTCCCTCCCACCTCTCATCCCTGTTTAATGTTAATCTTCTTCTCATGCTCTTCATCCCTACTCTGTTCTTAGTTACACTCCTTATATCAAAGAAGACATTTGGCATTTGTTTTTTAGGGATTGGCTAGCTTCACTTAGCATAATCTGCTCTAATGCCATCAATTTCCCTGCAAATTCTATGATTTTGTCATATTTTAATGCAGAGTAATACTCCATTGTGTATAAATGCCACATTTTTTTTTAATCTATTCGTCTATTGAAGGGCATCTAGGTTGGTTCCACAGTCTTGCTACTGTGAATTTTGCTGCTATGAATATCTATGTAGCAGTGTCCCTGTAGCATGCTCTTTTTACGTCTTTAGGGAATAGACTGAGAAGTGGAATTGCTGGGTCAAATGGTGGTTCCATTCCCAGCCTTCCAAGAAATCTCCATACTGCTTTCCAAATTGGCCGCACCAATTTGCAGTCCCACCAGCAATGTATAAGTGTACCCTTTTCCCTACATCCTTGCCAGCACTTGTTGTTGTTTGACTTCATAATGGCTGCCAATCTTACTGGAGTGAGATGGTATCTTAGGGTGGTTTTGATTTGCATTTCTCTGACTGCTAGAGATGGTGAGCATTTTTTCATGTACTTGTTGATTGATTGTATGTCCTCCTCTGAGAAGTGTCTGTTCAGGTCCTTGGCTCATTTGTTGATTGGGTTATTTGTTATCTTATTGTCTAATTTTTTGAGTTCTTTGTATACTCCAGATATTAGGGCTCTATCTGAAGTGTGAGGAGTAAAGATTTGTTCCCAGGATGTAGGCTCCCTATTTACCTCTCTTATCATTTCTTTTGCTGAGAAAAAACTTTTTAGTTTGAGTAAGTCCCATTTGTTGATTCTAGTTATTAACTTTTGTGCTATGGGTGTCCTATGGAAGAATTTGGAGCTCGACCCCACAGTATGTAGAACGTAGCCAACTTTTTCTTCTATCAGAAGCCATGTCTCTGATTTGATATCAAGCTCTTTGATCCATTTTGAATTAACTTTTGTGCATGGTGAGAGAAAGGGATTCAGTTTCATTTTGTTGCATATGGATTTCCAGTTTTCCCAGCACCATTTGTTGAAGATGCTATCCTTTCTCCATTGCATGCTTTTAGCCCCTTTATCAAATATAAGATAGTTGTAGTTTTGTGGATTGGTTTTTGTGTCCTCTATTCTGTACCATTGGTCCACCCGCCTGTTTTGGTACCAGTACCATGCTGTTTTTGTTACTATTGCTCTGTAGTATAGTTTGAAGTCTGGTATCGCTATACCGCCTGATTCACACTTCCTGCTTAGCATTGTTTTTGCTATTCTGGGTCTTTTATTTTTCCATATGAATTTCACAATTGCTTTCTCTATTTCTACAAGAAATGCCGTTGGGATTTTGATTGGCATTGCATTAAACCTATAGAGAACTTTTGGTAATATCGCCATTTTGATGATGTTAGTTCTGCCTATCCATGAACAGGGTATATTTTTCCATCTTCTAAGGTATTCTTCTATTTCTCTCTTTAGGGTTCTGTACTTTTCATTGTATAAGTCTTTCACCTCTTTTGTTAGGTTGACTCCCAAGTATTTTTTTTTTTTGAGGATATTGTGAATGGAGTGGTTGTCCTCATTTCCATTTCAGAGGATTTGTCACTGATATACAGGAATGCCTTTGATTTATGCGTGTGGATTTTATATCCTGCCACTTTGCTGAATTCATTTATTAGCTCTAATAGTTTCTTTGCAGACCCTTTTGTGTCTGCTAGGTATAGAATCATGTCATCTGCAAATAGTGATAATTTAAGCTCTTCTTTTCCTATTTTTATGCCTTTAATTTCTTTCACCTGTGTAATTGCTCTGGCCAGTGTTTCGAGAACTATGTTGAACAGAAGTGGTGAGAGATGGCATCCCTGTCTTGTTCAAGATTTTAGAGGGAATGCCTACAATTTTTCTTCATTCAGAATGATCCTAGCCTGATGCTTAGCATAGATTGCTTTTACAATATTGAGGTATGTTCCTGTTATCCCTAGTTTTTCTAGAGTTTTGAACATAAAGGGATGCTGTACTTTGTCGAATGCTTTTTCTGCATCTATCGAGATGATCATATGGTTCTTGTTTTTATGTCTATTGATGTGGTGAATAACATTTATTGATTTCCATATATTGAACCAGCCTTGCATCCCAGGGATGAATCCTACTTGATCATGGTGCACAATTTTTTTGGTATGTCTTTGTATCCGATTCGCCAGAATTTTATTGAGGATTTTTACATCTAGGTTCTTTAGAGATATTGGTCTGTAGTTTTCTTTCTTTGAAGTGTCTTTGTCTGGTTTAGGAATCAGGGTGATGTTGGCCTCATAGAATGAATTTGGAAGTTCTCCCTCTTTTTCTATTTCCTGAAATAGCTTGAAAAGTATTGGTATTAGTTCCTCTTTAAAGGTTTTGTAAAACTCTGCTGTATACCCATCCGGTCCTGTGCTTTTCTTAGTTGGTAGTCTTTTGATGGTTTCTTCTATTTCCTCAATTGATACTGGTCTGCTTATGTTGTCTATATCCTCCTGACTCAAACTGGGCAGATCATATGACTTAAGAAATTTATCAATGCCTTCACTATCTTCTATTTTATTGTAGTATAAGGATTCAAAATAATTTCTGATTGTCTTCTGTATTTCTGAAGTGTCTGTTGTGATATTGCCTTTTTCATCCCGTATGCTAGTAATTTGAGTTCTCTCTCTTCTTCTCTTCATTAGCATGGCTAAAGGTCTGTCGATTTTATTTATTTTTTCAAAGAACCAACTTTAGTTTTGTCAATTTTTTCAACTGTTTCTTTTGTTTCGATTTCATTAATTTCAGCTCTGATTTTAATTATTTCTTGCCGTCTACTTCTTTTGCTGTTGTTTTGCTATTCTTTTTCTAGGATTTTGAGATGAAGTATGAGATCATTTATTTGTTGTTTTTTTTTTCTTTTTTTAAGGAATGAACTCCAAGCAATGAATTTTCCTCTTAGAACTGCTTTTAATGTGTCCCATAGATTCCGATATGTTGTGTCTGTGTTTTCATTTATCTCTAAGAATTTTTTAATTTCCTCCTTGATGTCTTCTATAACCCATTGATCATTCAGTAACCTATTGTTCATTCTCCAAGTGATGCATGATTTTTCCTTCCTTCTTTTATCGTTGATTTTCAGTTTCATTCCATTATGATAAGATAAGATGCATGGTATTATCTCTACTCCTTTATATTGTCTAAGAGTTGCCCTGTGACATAATGTATGATCTATTTTTGAGAAGGATCCATGTGCTGCTGAGAAAAAAGTGTAACTGCTTGATGTTGGGTGGTATATTCTATGTATGTCAATTAAGTCGAGGTTATTAATTGTGTTATTGAGTTCTATAGTTTCCTTATTCAACTTTTGTTTGGAAGATCTGTCCAGTGGTGAGAGAGGTGTGTTGATGTCTCCCATGATTATTGTATGGTGGTCTATTAGACTCTTGAACTTGAGAAGAGTTTGTTTGATGAACATAGCTGCACCATTATTTGAGGCATATATATTTATGATTGTTATGTCTTGTTGGTGTATGGTTCCCTTGAGCAGTATGTATTGTCCCTCTTTATCCCTTTTGATTAACTTTGGCTTGAAATATATTTTATTTGATATGAGTATGGACACTCTTGCTTGTTTCGGAAGTCCATATGAGTGATATGATTTTTCCCAACCTTTCACCTTCATTCTATGTATGTCTTTTCCTATCAAATGTGTCTCCTGTAGGCAGCATATTGCTGGGTCTTGTTTTGTGATCCATTCTACTAGCCTGTGTCTCTTAATTGGTGAGTTTAAGCCATTAACATTTAGGGTTATTATTGAGATATGGGTTGTTCTTCCAGCCATATTTGTTTATTTATGTTACTAAACATGGTTTGTTTTCCTCTTTGATTACCCCCCCCTTTACTGTCCTACCTCCCACTGTTGGTTTTCATTGTTATTTTCCATTTCCTCTTCCTGTAATGTTTTGCCGAGGATGTTTTGAAGAGATGGTTTTCTAGCTGCAAATTCTTTTAACTTTTGTTTATCGTGGAAGGTTTTAATTTCATTTTCCATCCTGAAGCTTAATTTCGCTGGATACACAATTCTTGGTTGGAACCCCTTTTCTTTCAGTGTTTGAAATATGTTATTCCAGGATCTTCTAGCTTTCAGAGTCTGTGTTGAAAGATCAGCTGTTATCCTGATTGGCTTACCCCTAAATGTAATCTGCTTCATTTCTATTGTAGCTTTTAAAATTCTCTCCTTATTCTGTATGTTGGGCATCTTCATTATAATGTGTCTGGGTGTGGATCTCTTATGATTTTGCACATTCGGCATCCTGTAGGCTTCTAGGATTTGGGATTCTGTCTCATTCTTCAAGTCTGGGAAGTTTTCTCGTATTATTTCATTGAATAGATGGCTCATTCCTTTGGTTTGGACCTCTATACCTTCCTGTATCCCAATGACTCTTAAGTTTGGTCTCTTAATGTTATCCCATATTTCTTGGATGTTCTGCTCATGGTTTCTTAACAGTCTTGCTGAGCTCTCTATGTTCTTTTCAAGTTGAAATACTTTGTCTTCCTTGTCTGATGTTCTATCTTCTAAGTGTTCTACTCTTTTGGTAGTATTCTCAATTGAGTTTTTAAGTTGGTTTATCGCTTCCTGCATTTCTAGGATTTCTGTTTGTTTGTTTTTTATAACCTCTATCTCCCTGTATAGTTGATCTTTTGCTTCCTGGATTTGTTTATGTAATTCATTGTTGAAGTAATCTTTCATTGTCTGATTTTTCTGTCTAATGTCTTCCTTGAGACTCCAGATCATCTGAAGCATGTATATCCTGAATTCTTTATCTGACATTCCATCTGCTGCAGCTTACCTCTTCTAAAGTTGAGTTGACCTGAATTGCTTGTGGTCCTTTCTTTCCTTGTCTTTTCATACTGCTCGCATTTCTTTCTGCTTGGTGAAACTGTTGTGTTTTTGAAATTTTCCCCCTATATATTTATATTGCTCTTGTATAGTTGAAAATTCTCCCTTGCAGGGTCGGGCGGTGGCTGTGCTCCTCCAATTGGGGTGATCTGTCCTCCACGCTGACGGGCCGCTGGGCCTGTTCTTCTGGTCGGTCGCAGGTCTGCCTACCTTGCAGGTGCGGGTGGTGGCTCTGCTCTGCCCTTACTCCAATTGGGGTGACGTGTCTACCATGCTGGCAGGCCGCTGGGCCTGTTCCACCGATCGGTCGCAGGTATGCCTACCTTGCGGGCGTGGGTGGCGGCTCCGCTCAGCCCCTACTCCAACTGGGGTGTCGTGACTACCATGTCAGCAGGTCGCCGGGCCTGTTCCGGGCGTGGGCGGTGGCTCTGTTCTGCCCCTCTGGCTTGATGACAATGTGAGAGAGACTCGGGTGTTTGTGACTCACTTTCTTTACCAGGAGACCAACTGTTTCTGTTGCCGCTGGTATCGATGAAGTTCTCTTCTCTGCCACTTTCTGATGACATCAGATCTCTGCCATGTTGGTATCCCATGCGAATGTCAGCATTTCATTCTCTGCCGGGTGACCAAAGCAACGGGTGAGTCCTGACCGGCCCTCACATGCCCCATCTCAATCCTGTTGCCACTGCCTATGATGGCTTGGTTGGTATTTACCTCCACAGTATTCAGCAGGACCCGGACCGAGAAGCAGTTTCTGCCATTTCTTTAGCCCTGGGCCAGAGCAGTTCCAGGAGCCGGAATTCGGCTGCTCCAGGCTTGGTGTATGTTCTGATAGGAGCAGGCTCCAAGAAGCAGTTTCCATGGGTTCTTTAGCACTGAGCCTGAGTAATTTGTCTGTGAGACGCAGGCGAATGTCAGCCTGAAATTACCTCTTCTATGGCTGAATGAGCTGCGATCAGTCGAAAACAGGGATGGTGACGTCAGCTCTCCAAGATGGTGGCCGCTGGCTTCCTCTGTGGTCTGACCGTTGTGGAGAACCGAATTGGACCGCTTTCTTCCCCCATCTCAAACTCAGAATTCAGCACTGAGCATGGTGATTGCACAGCTGGCAGAAGCCCGCAGATCTGCAGTGCTGTATCTTTGAGTTGCTATCTCGTCGTTTCCCAGTGCGCGCCGCAGACTCTAGCCGCGGGGCGATTTGATGAATAAGCAGTGTGACCCTCCGTGTGGACAAATCTCTCACGTTTGAGTCCACGTAGCTGATCCTCGTGTGATGGAAATCCTTCCTCTAGGTTTTGGAGCACCCCAATTTTGCAGGAAATCCCTAACAATATAGCTTTTAGCCATTCTAACTCGTCATTCTCCCGCACAGTGACGCGGTACACGGGGGCAATGCACTCCCTTCGCCGCCATCTTCCCAAGTCTCCATTCTACTCTTGATTGGCATTTAGCTGATTCAGTTTTCAGTTATCACAGACAATGCTGTGTGGTCCCTGCACATGGGGATCTGTGCACATCTGCTTGTGCTCTGAGTGGAAGGCCTCGATCACAGATATGTGCATGGTCAGGGCACGTCTCCAACTCAGGTACCACTTCACATTTCCAAACACATGAGCATGTTCTAGATCAATTCCGAGGCTGTTTGATGCTATTTATGGTTCAGTTTATGGTCTTTCTGTTGAAGGTTTCTGGTGGTTTGTTACAACATTCACTCTCTGATAATTGATGTAGATCCCACTTTATACACCAGGTGACTGCATATGAGGCTGACAGAGAATACTTACTATGAAAAGGTCTTGTCCACAGTTTTTGTAGTGTCATCTCTGTCATAAAAAACTGTCTTCATTTTTCTGTCTCTGAACAACAATTTTGTTCCCCTGGGCATCTTGGCTGAGCTCACTCAGCACCAGGTTTCTGTATATCACAGGGAAAGAACTCATCATAGTGCTTCTCCTGATTGGCCTCCTTTATCTTCTTGCCATTGGTGGGTGGAGTACTACTGCACTGAGTAGTGCAAACACCTTCAAAGACACCAATTAAAGGTTGAGTGCTGGGGCTGACAAGGAGAAAGAAACAGGGTACAGAGGAACTTCTCCAGGCCTAGAAAGACCCCCTCAGTGGCCCAGGGATCCTGGCTGCCCCTTAGCAGTGCCCTCAGCAGGTGGAGGCAGCAGGAGGAGCAGCTGGGGCAGCCCAGCCTCACACTTCTGCTCACTGGGAGGTTTTTGTCATGGCCTGTATCACTGTGGGAGGATAACTGTTACCTTGTTGACAGTAATAAGTGGCAACATCTTCAGGTTCCAGGCTGCTGATGGTGAGAGAATAATCTGTCCCAGATCCACTGCCACTGAACCTCGAGGGGACCCCAGATTGCAAATTGTTGGTATAATGTATCAGGAGCTTAGGAGCTTGCCCTGGTTTCTGCTGGTACCAGCTTAAGTAATTGTTAATGCCCTGACTGACCTGGCACCTGATGGTGACTGTTTCTCCTTGAGATTTAGACAGGGAGGCTGGAGACTGGGTCATTATAATGTCACATTTGGCACCTACAATTGAACAGATGAGAAGAAATATGCACACAATTAATAATGTCATAAGAGGATTTCCCTGAACACCAGGCAGCACTGATGAAAGTGGTCTGAGCACATCCTCAGTGTGTCCTCCTTACCTGTGAGGCAGAGCAGCAGGAGCCCAAGGAGCTGAGCAGGAGCCCTCATGGCCATGCTGTGTCCTGATAGGGACTGTCTCCTGCACAGGGTGTGAGAAGCCTCTTCAGAAGTTCTCAGGGCAGTGGGCTGTGCTATGGGCACATGCAAATCAGCAGGGCTGGGCAGGCTGGGCACAGCTGCAGGGAGGCTCCTCTAAGGCCTGGCCAAGTGTCTCCAGGTGTTGCACCATACACCAGGCAGCCCAGATTTGCCTAGAGAAAATGTATTTCCTGAGAGGCACAGGAGAGAACCATCCATTGTTCCTGTGAGCAGAGAGACCTCTTGGTCTCATCAAAGTTCAGGAAACACTTCTTCTGCTCACTCTCCAACCAAGACAAGGTTCATGAGCTCTTTCACAGCCCCACACACCCCACACCCTGCAGGAAAATCACTGACCTCATCCTTTTTATACCTGAGCACAATATTTATTCGAGAGAGGCTTCCTCTATACCTGACTCTTTGAAGACCTGGGCATGAAAAAATCATCAGTGTTACTAGCCAGAAATGCAAAGGGCGGTAAGAGGAAGCAACAGAAAGGGACACAACACACCAAGTACAGGCACCGAGGTTGGTAAGGAAGGGAAGGATGTTGACCGTATGCCACTGCTGTCCCTTCATCCTGGTATTCTGGACCAGTTGCTCCTCTGCCCTGAGTCTACCCTGTATCCTAACCTGTCTTTATTCTGTTACCAAATCTCACCCAGGTCCTAAGAGAATACTGTCCCAGAGGCTGGAGCAAGGCTCGGGCACATGCTTGGTGAGGAGAAAGGTGGGTCAAAGAACTGGGCTGGAAGACCCTCCAGGCTACTGGAGCAAAAGAGGACACCTGGGTGTTGGAGGGGACACTGAAGCAAGGGGAGGAGGGTGTTCTCTCATGCAGATGGTGTTAGTGCAGGCCCCTGTCCAGGTCAAATGTGGAGCACAGTGAGGAGGACACATTGCAGTGTGGCCCCAGTGTGCAGGTGAGGACATAGGCAGAGGAAAGCGGGCTTTTGTTACAGCTTACATATGAAGGGTTCCCCAAAGTCTCATGGGGTAAAGACCTCATTACGGTATTCATCCATTTGATGAATGAATGATTTATATGATTTCTTGGGGTAGAACCTTTGGGAAGGAGGAGGTCACTGAGATTGTGCCCTGGAGGGTGCTTCTTTACCCTGAGCCCTTCCTCATACCTTCCTTATCCCATGGCTGAGCAGCATTCCTCCACCAAGACCTTCTGCCATGATACCTCTGTCTTGGAGCCAGCTGATCATGGACTGAAACCATGACCCAGAGTAACTCTTTCCTCCTCTAAAGTGTTTTACCCCCAGGTTTTTTTCACAGTGACAAAAGGCAATTGACACTGCATCTGTACTTGTGTGTAAAGATTAATGTGCCCTGGCAAGGGTTATCAGAGCAGGATCAGGGTACATTCACGAGTGGTCATGAAGCTGTCTAATGGAGGGCAGGCCAATGTCAAAAGGTTGCTTTCAGTCAGAGGAATGTTGGTGGGAAACAATGCACCAGAGACAATCAGAGCCACGATTCTCATTGTAGGTGGAAGGGATCCCAAACAAAAAGGGACATCGTTAGAACAAACACAATTTTGACTGGAATCAGAAATATCAGAATAATCTCAGAATTATATGTAGGAATAGATAGGAGTGTGCATGCAGATAGATCAGGAGATGATAGATGTTGAGGTCCATAGATGGGTTGACTGAGAGAGTTATTTACACATTCTCTTTAACCCAGGCACAATAGCCCATGCTCCCAACATGCACTCAAATGCACAGACTTATTTGCCACTAAAGGAATATTAGCATAAGAAACCCCTCCACCACCTTGAGTTGGGAACACAAGAAGTCCTCCAAAAATGATGAGACCCTGGCAAAAGTAAAGAGAAACTACCAGGAAGGAGCCTCTCACTGGCCAGGTCTGTATAACTTGAAAATCAAGATTTGTAATTATGCAAAGTAACCCATTAAACAAAAGATGTTCCATGAGTTCAGCTTGATACTGATTTTTGATGAGGAATGGGATATCTATAAAGGATTGAGGAACTTTTCAACAATTTCATGTTAACTCTTTTTGAGCTGTATTGTTGGAGATGCATCATAGTGAGGACCTTGGGAATGCTAGGTAAGTGCTCTGCCACTTAGTCACACCCCCAGACTCATGCTCATTTCAAATACACAAAGAAGAACTACAGGAGAGAAGTCTCAAATATTTCTTTAACCCAGGAATCAATGTGAACATCTGCAGTAGTGAGACAGATTGAAATCAGGCACCATCCACTAGGGAGCCCTAACAGAAGAGCATCGTTTCTAGATATTCTTTCCAGAGATGCTGCAGCTAACTTCTACAATGAGTGGTAGACAAACATCCTAATTGACAGACATTGTCCAAAAAGCTTTGTGAGCTCTCCAAAAGTGTAAGATCATGAAGTTCAGGAAAAGTTCAGCCAAAGTGGGTTGCAGCAGCTCTCAGCTTGTGTCTCCCAGTACAGGTGCTGTATGCTGTAGAGTGTTCACAGAGCAGCTCTGAGGCAGAGTCCCCATGGTAAGTTACACCTTCCATGGACAATCCTGAGCTGAGGGGCAGGTGGACAGTGCTGCCTTCCTCCTACCCACCATTTGAGAACCCCTTTTAGGATTTGATATTTATAATTTGATTTCCTTTGATTCACCTCCCTGGCTGGGTGAGAGGCACTTAGACACAGCTGTGTCAGAGCTTTCCCGATCCTTCTCCAGGTCCGAGGGCTTGTCTGTCCAGAGGCATGTCTGGCCACTGCCCCAAAGACCCAATCGTCACCCCTTACCTTGGAATGCTGCCTCCCTTAACCTTCATTGGATGGGATTTTCCCTGGAATTTTTTGTTCCCCAATAAAAGCCCACTCCCTGGCATGTTCTCTCTCTCTCTCTCTCTCTCTCTCTCTCTCTCTCTCTCTCTCTCTCTCTCTCTCTCTCTCGTTTCTTCTGTAAACCTCGCCACCGCATTAAATGGCTGGAGATGGGAGCTAAGAGAAGCTGTCCAGGAGCAGGTATTAAAGGTAATAAGGGTCTTTTCTCTTTAATTTAAAACTCCCTAGCAATTTCTTATGAATCGAACCTTCTTTCATGAAGCCAGTGCTGTTCGCATGGCAGAGATGAGAGGAAGGGAGAGAGGGAGGAAGGGAGGGAGGGAGGGAGGAAGGAAGGAAGGAAGGAAGGGAGGGAGGGAGAAAGGGAGGAAGGAAAGGGAAACGGGTGAAGCTGAGGGCTGTGGACCACAACTGTGTCAGCCACAGCTCAGGGAAAACCCAAGAGAGCCCTGTCAGTTGCAGCAGCCTGGCCTGGCATGTGGAGGACAAGCACAGAATTGTCCAGGCCCCTTCTGACAGGACAAGATGATCAAAATTCACACCTGTGTCTGAGACAACAACCTGCTGTCCCTGTCCGCCTTCGAGCTCAGGTGACTGCAGGAGGAGCAGGACCTGGGCCCTGGGCAGGACGCTGGCACATGGAGGGCGATGGTGTAGGAAACTTCTAGAGGTCCCCCTGTTCTTGCTAATGCTGCTCTTTGTGAAATTGGGATTCAAACCTAATCAAAAACTCATACAGTTGACTTATCCTGCAACCATTAATAGAGGACAATCATAGAAATGGCTGCTAGTGCTTGACCTTAGTCTTGTGCTTCTTCCTTATTATTCCAGGACCCAGCAGGGATACAGTGATGTGCACACTCCACTCTCCCTGCCTCTCACCCTGGAGAGCCCACCCCCATATGGGAACAATCAGAGGTGGAGAGGTCACTCTAAGGCTTGCAAGGTGGTGCCCTGATGTATTGCAGGTTCACATTGATCAAATGGTGTCTTAACACTCAAGGTGGAGGGGACTTGAGCACCACCTCCTCCCATCACAACATCAGACATAACTGCCCAGGAATAGACCTGAATAGAGAGTGGACACAGGATGAGGAAAGGTCAGGAATATGACATCACCTTGTCTAGGTTGACAGACCTAAGGAGCTATAGAATGGCCTATGGGAGAATGAGGACAGCTGAGGTCAGAAGAACATGTGGAGTATGGGAAGATCCTCACCAGGAGCCAAAGGCTTGAACTGCAGTGGACACTTACCTTTAGCCCAGGTCTTTGTTGTTTTAAAATTTTTAAATAAATTACAGAAATGAAAAGAAAATGATGAGAACAGCTGATGAAAATGAGAAGGGACCAGGGGCCAGAAGAGGGGGCAGAACAGGAACCACTTATAATGAACCTCATCCAAAAGGCTCCTCTGACATGCAATGTCTGAGGAAGGGAGAAAGAGGGAGAGACAGACAGACAGACAGACAGGTGTCAATTGTTGTGAAGCCCAAGGCAGACAAAGCACTACTTGAAGGAAGCAAATGGAAGGTGACTACAGGTCAAGAAGGAGCCAGGAAGACAAGGAATCAAAATGTTAAGGTCCAGATTGGAGGAGGCATGAGGAGAATCAGTCCTCAGTGTGTGAACATCACTAGGTTCTTCTGTGAGAGTGAAGACAATATTGGCTGAGTCTTGTGATCTCTCCCTGTAAACAGGTTCATGTACCATGAAAACTCTGTACTGTCCTCAGGAGACCTGCCCAGCACTTGTGCTTGATGACTCCCACTAAATAAATAAACAACCCCTACAGCCCCAGTTCCTGAATTTTCTCCTGGGCCCTGCACACCCCCCACGAATGATCAAGACATGTGTTCTGTCAGGAGAGGAGGCAGGAGAGCTCAGGGCTGTGGGAGGGGGAAGCAGCCATGGCAGCAAAGGCTCCCTGACCTTCAACCTCAGGAGGCTTGGTCTGAGGCTGAGGCTCTCGGGAGGAGCACTGTGGTGCTGCTATAGGAACAATAGGCCATGTCCTCAGCCTGGGGCTGCTTATGGAGAGGGAAATCTGTCCCTGACCCACTGCCCCTGAACCTCCAGTGGACCCCAGCTGCCCACATGGTTGCCCAGGAGTTCAGCAGCCTGGGACCTGTCCTGGCTTCTGCTGGTGCCAGGCCATGTAGTCCTTGTGGATGGATAAGAGACTCTGGCTGGACTTGAAGCTGATGGTGACCATGTCTCTTGCAGACACAGCCAGGGAGCCTGGAGACTGGGTCATCACCTTTTCCTCACAAGCACCTGCGGTCAGAAAAATCAGGAATGGACCATTAACTCTCTCTCTCTCTCTCTCTCTCTCTCTCTCTCTCTCTCTCTCTCTCTCACACACACACACACACACACACACACAAATTTTTCACATATGCATCGGATCATTTCATTTGATATTCACTTTCAATTAGTATTAAAATCAGTACACTATTAGGTCCATATGGGAAGTAGTCATTTTTCTCACTATATCTTAAAATTAGCTTGCCAGTCCTATAAACCTATTAATCTGAAGATATGTATCTCTCACCAGAGGCCCAGAGCCACAGGAAAATTCACACCTGTGTCTGAGACAACAACCTGCTGTCCCTGTCCGCCTTCGAGCTCAGGTGACATTGCAAAGTCCTCATGTATAAACTGTGGGCAGCATGGCTGAGCCTGCAGGAGCCTTGCAAAGCCATTAGCAAATAAGAAACCAAAAAACTGTACTTCAGGGGTGGGGGGAGTATTTGATATCATTTAACACATAAAAATACCAGAAAGTATAGTTTGCGGAACAAAAAACACAGAACTCAACATAGAAGTTCAAAGAATCCAAACTACTGGATGATGGAAGGAGGGGCTCAGTTTAAATCAAAGTGATGTTTATAGGTTTAATTGTACAGAAATGACAGGCTAAGTACATAAATTGAAATGCATAATGTAAATGTATATATATATATATATATATATGTATATATATAAATGTATATATATATATATATATATATATATATATATATAGAGAGAGAGAGAGAGAGAGAGAGAGTTCAGAAATGTGAGGAAATATATTTCAATACATTGACATTTACAGAAATGATAGACTATATATACAGGCTGAAATACCAGATAGATAGTTAGGTAGGTAGGTAGATAGATAGATAGATAGATAGATAGATAGATGAAGTTCAGCAATCATAGGAAATATATTTGAGTTGAGTTTTTCAGAAGTGACACCTAAAATCAAGAATTCTTGTATAATAATTTAAAAGCTAGAAAAACAACAAAATAAAGAAAAAATTGTGGAAATGAAGGGACAGATGGAGGGAGGAAAGAAGATTGAGGAAATGGTAAAAAAAAAAAAGAAAGACAAAGGGAAGTGACAACCTTGGGGTCAGTTTCCATCCTCCATGACCAGGACAGGCCTGAGCTACGGCCACCTTGGCCTTCAGGCTTGGACAGCATTGCCCCCACTAGATCTCAGGACCTAGCTCTGCAGCCACATCCAGAAGGCAGCCCAGAACCTACTCCTGGGAGCCCTGCAGGGACCCAATCTAGCCAGGGGTCAGGCTCTCAGCTAGGGTCAGTGTGACCAGGACCCTAGACACCATCCTCCCAGGACAGCCAGAATTGCAGCAGGCTCTGAGTAAGCAAGGAGGAGGAGAGAGAAGCAGGATCCCGTGGGAAGTGGGGCTGCCCCCACCCTGCCAAGGCTGCTATTTCAAGGTGCATGTTGGAGAGGGGAATAGCCACCAGTCTGCCTCAGTTACAGCCTCACTGCTGAGAAGACACCTGGATCCTCTGAGGAGGCACGGCCACCCCAAGTCCTCTTGAATCCTCAAACACGGTCCTACAAGGCCCAAGACCACAGGGTCAGGGGTTCTGCATCAAAAATCAGAAGGACAACTTAAGTAGGAATGAAAGTAATAAACGTGATGGAGTGGAGAGTCCTCCCAGATGTCAGATTTGGAGCTGTGAAAGCACATTGAAAAAACAAATTATAAAATGACATGATGGGCCAGGACATGGAACTAAAAACATAAAACACATTAATAAATCAAATATTATTGACATCCGAGGACATTTCATATCCAAAGCAAACTGTTTGACATTTTTGAAATTTTAGCATTAAACCAGAACTGTTATTAACAAACAAGTAAATTTTAATATTTTCATTTATTCAATGTGATCAATGACTTATACCAATAGAAATAATATGGGGACATCACTTTTTCTTTATAAAACATGAAAATCAGGGTTAAAATCAATCAGATTCACACTTTACCTTGGGGGCTGGTAACTTAGCTCAGTTGGTAGAGAACTTGCCTCACATGCACAAGGTGCTTGGTATTTTCCCCAGCACAACAAAGAGAGAGAGAGAGAGAGAGAGAGAGAGAGAGAGAGAGAGAGAGAGAGAGAGAGAGAGAGAGAGAGGAGATTCACAGTCCATCTCCTTTTGCAATAAGAGTGCCCCACAGTCCAAGATAAGAGGACATTCTCATATTCCCAAGGAAAGAATCTGAAAGATGAGCAAATTTCCCTGACCTACACACTTCCTACCAACTTGTTCAGCCCTCTTGACCCTGTCAAACTCAAAATTTTTTATTTCATCCTCTCAAAGGAACTCCAATCTATTTTCTTTCATTTTACTTATTTCTGCTCATTGAGATGAGAAACACGGAGAACTTCACCTCCAAAATCCAGAAACACTACCATGCAAACCCACCTGTTCCTCACAGTGATCTCAGGGAATATGTCACTAGGGACAGGAGGAAAGCCCCAGGGGTTTATTGTACAAGAGCAAACATGACAGGGGCCTTGGCTGGTCGCGGCCCACACTCCAACTTCCCCACTGTGTGGATGGAGGTCAGGACCTGGGCTGTCTGGAAAAGCAGCACAGCCTTGTTGGCCAAAACAACACAGGCTCACTCTGTCCCAGCTAGGGAAGAAAGAGTCTGAAATCCATGTCCCAGTGCAATGGTCCCATAACCCACTCACCAGTGACCCACTGGAGCAAAGCCCAGGAGATCATCAGTGCAGATGCAATCACCCTGACATGAGAAGAACCTGGACTCAGTCCTCTTCTACTAAGGAAATCTCCTGTTAAACCCAGTTCGTGTGACACCAGCTGCCCAGTGACTCTGAAAGGAAATAGCTGCAGAGGAAATAAATGCTCTCTCATCAATGAGAAAGAACTAACATAGAATTCTTCCCCCTTGTCCATTCTGCCAAGTGGCCACAAGGGAATCTTCCCTGAGGAAGTGATGGGAGGACTCTGAGTGTCACACACATGAAGATGACCAAGACAGAATGTCCACAACTTTGCAGACCTTGCTCCCTGGAATTTCACACCCACTGGCTCAGATGGACATATCCCTTCTCCTCTTGCCTTATCAGGGCTGCTGGATCTCCAGCTGACACACAGGTTCCTTCCCCACCATCTTCTTTTGACCCTTCTGCCCTTATTGCATTCACTAGGCCAGGAAAAGCTGCCATCTAACACTGTCCCTAACACTCACCTGTTCTCCAGGTAACAGCAGACACAGAAGCTCTGCAGCTGGCTCAACTGCCTGTGGTGGCTGGAAGAAAATCCACTGATGGATCCTTGTCAGGTGGCATTGTCACCTTCTCTCCTTAGCTCAGATGGAGCCAGCCAGTTGGCATTCCCCACCTAGAGGTTGACCTGGAGAAAACATCCCTACCCTAGGGGCAGTTCTATCCTAGGGTGGCAGCCCTGGACACCATGAACCCCATAAAGCCAGGCTGCCATGACAGGGCCTTCTGCCCAGGCCACAGAGAGCCTGGGCTATTTCTCTACTGTATTTCCTCCAACTATAGAAGACAGAGGCTCCTCACTCACTCAATCTCCCCAGAGAGCACCTACCAGGGCATTTGCATGCTGCTCCCTGGGAAGGACCTTCCTGCAAGGCCGACATAAAGCTCAGCTCTAACATGCCCTTGACTCTCCAGGACTCCTCAGCTCAGCTTCTCAAAATGAGGCTCCCTGCTCAGCTCCTGGGGCTGCTGCTGCTGTTGCACTGGCTTGTGCACAAGACATGCCAGGTTGCACAGGACCTAATATATAAGGTTTCCCCCCAGTTCACTGGGGTCCCAGAAGGGTTCAGTGGCAGTGGGTCAAGGACAGAGTTCACACTGAGAATCAGCAGGGTGGAGCCTGAGGATGCTGTGGTGTATTACTGCTGGCAAGGTTCACATGTTCCTCCCACAGTGGTGCAGCCCTGAAAAATAACCTCCCTGCCTGGAAGACCCAGCTGCCACATGAGCTGCTTGTCTGGGAAGCAGCTTAGCAGATTCTCTGCCCTGTGAGAGGAAGGTGCTGGGAACTCAGGGAACAGGTGCAGCTGAAGGCTGTGGACCATGACTGCCTGGGCCACAGCTCACTACACCCATGAGTGGCCCTGTGAGCTGCATCAGCCTGGCGTGGCTTGTGGAGGTCAACACAGAGGTGTCCAGGGACCTTCTGAATGAGCAGACATGATGAGTGTGGACACTGCAGAGGGAGCAGGACTTTCCCTGGGCAGGAGGTTGCCAAGTTAGTGAAGAGATGAAGTGAAATGCTAGAGATCCCTCCAAAAGCTGCTCTGTGTGAAATTCAGATTTAAACCTAATAAAACAAATGAAACAGAAAAATGACATTGCCTGCAATGACTAATAAAAGGAACTTTATGAAATTGACTTATTAATTTTGCTAAAGTCTTGCATTTTGCTTATTATTACATGTCATGTACCACATCTAAACACCTAAGGTCACTCCAGGTGAACTGGGCTGCACAAAATAACCACAAAAGGACAGAATAATGCCTTTTTCTTTGGGTCCTCTGGTGGCTCCTCTGACATTAGGGGTCCCTGGAATGAGAGAGAGGAGCAAGTGTTGAACCCTTTTATTGGGAAGAAACCATTTAAATGAGGCTAGGGGTCAGGATTCAGATGGTGGAGTCTAGCTTTATGGTGTCTGCTGTCAGCAGATTAACTGACATCTAGGAAGGCCACACTCAAAGGCAGAGCAAGAGAAGGGGACACACAAAGGGAGTTTCCATGGAATCTTCTATTTCTAACAGGCAAAGGGCAGGATTACAGAGGAAACAGGTGAGTGTAACTGAACCCTAGGGGCATGCCCCAAAGAGAAAAGACCAAGTCAGGAGTCATGGCAATACCCCGCCAGACACAGTGATTTTCAGGTCCCAGTGGTGATCAGGACTGGGAGACCTTGTCATTCAATGTGGTGCCCACAATTACAGGATTTAGCAGAGGTACAGGGATGATACAGACTCCAGTCACCCTGCCTGGAACCCCTCAACTGCCTGCCTCCATGTGGGGAAGGATCAGAGTTGGAAAAGTCACTCATAAGTCTCCCAGAGGGTGGAAGGTTGTCTCTGGGGCCCTGCAGACTCTGGATCTCTACAGCCTCAGGGATTCCTAAAGATCCTGTCTAGATGGCCCACAGGTCACCTCACAGTTTTCTAGTTGGGCCACCAGGGATTCTGATGCTCTGGATCCCTGGGAGGAGGGTGAGTTCTGGGGTTCCCATTCTGCCCAAAGGTGGGGACCTGAGGGCATCTGCCTACCTCAGATGCCTGGGCATGACTGTAGGGAGATAGTCACTCAGGAGAGCCATTATGGTCAAGTGAATATGATGTTGACCCAAAGGCAGAGCTGGGCTAGGTCAGCAGGAGATGCAATGGGAGCCCAGGTGCCCTCCACTGGCCACAGAAACCACAGCAGGCAGGATGCTGGGAGAGTTCCCTGGGAATGGTGGATGTGTCCTCTGCTTTCTGAACCAGCACTTTTCCTCTCCCTGAACACACCCCAGGAGAATCCCAGCCTGGGGTCCAGGGCTCACCTCCATCCTGTCAAGGAGGCTCCATGCCACTGCTCAGGTCAGCTGAGTTCTCTCCCCCACACTCAACCTGAAACATAGATTGGTAACATTTTTTAAACAAATGTGAGGTAACATTCCTTGCAAGATTATAAATTCATGTATAATTAACAAGTTACCATAAGGAAAAACAATCATAAAGAAATGATTAATGCAAAGAAAATCAAGAAATCAGGGAAATTCTCCACTCTACTCTCAAGAAGTTATATTTTGTCTTTATCATCTGAGGTTCAGTCTTCCAAGTGGTCTCTGTGTTGGTGATGCCTTCTTTTGAATATAACATTTGATTTATTGATTCCTTCATTTTCAGTTTTATTTTATTTTATTTATTTTTTGTAAAAAAATACCATATTTATAAAGCTCAGTAAAGCTAAGTGCAATAAAATGGAGTATGCATACATATTATAACTTTTGATCAGATTCATTAAGTTTACAAAAAGTTCAGTGAATAGAAGAATTTGTAAATCAGTAATAACACAAGAGAGATGTTTTCTTTCTTTTTATGTTTAAATTTTTTATTGATTTTATTTTTTAAATACATGACAGCAGCATATATTACAATTCTTATTACACATATACAGCACAATTTTTCATATCTCTGTTTGTATATAAAGTAGGTTGACAACCAATTTGTGTCTTCATACATGGACTTTGGATAATGATGTCCATCATATTCCACCATCCTTGCTAGTTCCCTGCCTCCTCTCCCTCCCCTCTTCCCTATCTAGAATTCATCTATTCATCCATTTGTTTTTAACATGTATCTTTCTCATATTTAAAGTGGGTCTTCTTACAGACAACATATAGTTCGCTGTTACTCTTTATCCACTATGAGTGCTCTATCTGTCTCTCTCTCCCTCCCTTAGTTGACAATTTCACCATTCACAATATTAAAATGATATTGCTGTATTTAATATAATAATAATTAATGTAGCTGTGTTTAATCACCTATTAGAATCAACAATAAACTGTAGTAATTTTGAGGAGCCCTTTTCTCACAGAGAAAGGTCTTGCATCCGAGTGATGTATTACACAGGTAATGGAAGAAAACAGAAGCCCTTTATGTCTTCTGAATCTGGCAAATCTTCTCATGCTAAGTCAAGATGCAGGACCCCTAGGCAGAGAGGGGAAGTGTACAGCTACTGTTCACCCACTGACAGGCAGACCTGGAGAGGAGATTTGGGCTGGAGGCTGAATTCCTGTGGGTGGAGCATTGATCCAATGCTGAGAGTAATGATGGGCCATGTCCTCAGCCTGTAGGCTGCTGATGGCCAGAGTGAAATCTGTCCCTGACCCACTGCCACTGGATCTCCATGGGACCCCAGCTGCCCTTGTAGATGCCCAGTAGATGAGCAGCTTAGGAGCCTGTCCTGGCTTCTGTTGGTACCAGGCCAACTAGTCCTTATTATCAGAATCCCATAAAAGACTGTGGCTGGACTTGCAGCTAAGGGTGACCTTCTCTCCTGCAGACACAGCCAGGGAGCCTAGAGTCTGAGTCATCGGATGTCCCCACAGGCACCTGAAATCAGGAGTGAATAATAAACTTACAAGTGCACACACCATCATGCTCAAAATAATAGGCTACTAAAAATGTGCTCTCTAAACATACTTCATGAATTAATTAGATTCGTAAATAGTCATTCTTGAACATTAAGTCATAACCTTACTTTAAATAACATTATAAATAATTGAAATGCATTTTATAATGAGACATATTTTCTGACCACATGGTGGCACTTTCACAATTGCTCACCTGAGACCCAGAGCCACAAGAACATGCACACTGGGTCTGGGACACCATCCTGCTGCCCCTGCCTGCCTGACACAGCTTGGGTCTCATGGCAATGTCCTTGCTTATAAAATGTGACCAGCTGGTGAGGCCTGCAGGAGCCTGTGCAAAACAGTCAGCAAGTAGGTGAGCAAATTGGCTGGACTGTGAGTGGGGGAAGCATCTGATGTCAATCAAGTCCCAAACCACCAACGTATCATTGTGGGACCATAACACAGAACTCAACATAAAAGATTAAAGGCAACAAAGCACTAGATGATTAAAGGAAAAGTTTAGTTTTGAATCAAAAATACGTTTTCACTCTTGAGTTTCACAGAATTGAAAGACTTGTTATCTCAGATAAACAAACAGGCAAATTAATAAAACACACTAGAGAAAAATTAAAAAGAGTGAGAAGGAAAGAGAGGGAAGAAGGGAAGGAGACAGGGAGACAAAGACAAGTGACAACCTTGGTGCCAGTTTCCATCCCCCTTGACCAGGACAGACCTGAGCTACGGCCACCTTGGCCCTGAGGTTGTGACAGCACTGCCCACACAGGAGTTCAGGACCTAGCTCTGCAGCCACAGCCAGAAGGCAGCCCAGAACCCACTCCTGTGAGCCCTGCAGGGCCCCACTCAAGCCACAGGTTGGCCTCTCACCTAGAGTCAGTGTGACCAGGACCCTGGACACCATCATCCTAGGACTGCCAGGACTGCAACAGGCTCTGAGTAAGCAGCGAGGGGGAGGGAGAAGCAGGATCCCCTGGGAAGTGGGGCTGCCTCCACCCTGCCAAGGCTGCTATTCCAATATGCATGTTGGACAGGGGAAGGGCCACCAGCCAGCCTCAGTTACAGACTCACTGCTGAGCAGACACGTGGAGCCTCTGAGGAGGCACGGCCACCCCAAGTCCTCTTGAATCCTCACACGTGGTCCTGTAAGGCCCAAGACCACAGAGTCAGAGATTTCTGCATCCAAAATCAGAAGGACAACTTGACTAGGAGTGAAAATAATAGAAATAATACAGTAAAAGAGTTCTGCCCAGATGTCAGATTTCGAGCTGTGAAAGCATATTGAAAAAACAAATCATAAAAATGACATGATGGGCCAGGACATGGACTAAAAAAATTAAAACACATGAATAAACTAAATATTATTGACACCTGAGGGTATTTCATATTCAATAAAATTATATAATTTACCATGAAATTTTAGCATTAAAGCAGAAAGATTATTAACATCCAAATAATTATTAATGTTTTCACTTAGTCACTGTGATCTTCCATTTTTTTATCTCATATAAATAATATGGTAACATCAATTCTTCAGTTATAAAACATTAATACACATTCCTGTAATCAGATTCACACTTCACCTGGGGCTGCTGGTACTGAAACATGTGAACACAAAACCCAGGCTTGAGGAGGTCCTCAATTCCTCAGGGAAAGACTGTGAAAGATCAGCTATTCTCCCCCACCCACCTCCTACCAAGTTGTCCTGCCCTGGGACCCTGTCAAACTCAACATTTGCTTCATTCCCCCTCCAATCAGCTCCAGCTCATTTTCTTTCATTTCACATACTTGTGCTCATTCAGATAAGGCACATGGAGACCAGGTCTCAAGGATCCAGGAATGCCAGCCTGCAATCACACCTGGTCCCCACAGTGTTCACAGGGAAGCTGCACATTCAGGACAGGAGGACAGCACAGAGGTTTATTGGTACCAACAGAAGCTATGACAGTGTCCTTCAATCCTTGGGGCCCAACACCAAGCCTTCGCACTATGGAGAGGATGTGTCTGATGAACTGGGATCTCTGCAAGCAGCTCAGCCTTCTTGTCCAAAAGAACACAGGCTCACTCTCTCCCAGCTAAGGAGGAGGAAGTCTCATACTAATATACCTGGGCAGTGTACCCAGACTACCTTCAAAGTGACACCTTTGGCCCAACACATGGAATGACCCTGAGGGACATGGAGAGCCTGGACTCAGACCTGATCTAACACAGGGAATCTCCTTTAGAAGTTTAGGCTGGGATGCTACTTCCCAGGGTCCCTGAAAAGGAGAAGCAGATGGAGAAGGATTTCTTTATCACTCAAAAAGAACAAACATGGAATCCTTCCTTGTCCACTCTGTCCAGTGGCCTCAAGGGGTTCTTCTCATTTGGGAGTGTATAAAAGTTCCTGAGGGTCCCGCACATAGAGATCACTAGGACAGGATGTGCACTGGTTTCCAGACCTAGCTCTGGGGAATTTCACACCCACTGCCTCAGGTGGACATGTCCCTTCTCCTCTTGCTTTGAGCAGGGCTATTGGCTTTGCAACTGCAAAAGGATTTTCCTTTCTCACCAACTTCTCTTCATTGCTGTGCTCTTATGCACTAGGCCAGGAAAACATGACATCTAACACTTTCCCTGACACTTTTGTATTTCTCTAGGTAACAGAAGACACTAGAAAATATTGAACTATCTCAACTGCATGCTGTCACTGAAAGAAAATTCAAATATCAATACTTGTGAGATGGCAATTCTAATATTTCTCCTAAGCTGGGAGGGAGCCAGCAGGATAGCAATACCCTCTCAGAATCTGAGGTGCAGGTAACCCCCATATCCTTGGGTCTGTGCTGTCTTACAATGGCAGGCCCTGGGCTCCATGACCCCTCACAGAGCCAGGCTTCCATGATGAGGCCTTCTGCCCAGGCCACAGGCACCCAGGGCTATTTCTCTACTGTATTTCCTCAAGCTACAGAAGCATTTAATGTCCCTGGGTTCCAAGGAGTCCCCTCCCTCCCTCACTCTTCCCACTCAGCACCCACCAGGGCATTTGCATGCTGCTCCCTGGGGAGGACCTTCCTGCAAGGCGGACATAAAAGCTCAGCTCTAACCTGCTATTCACTCACAGGCCTCCTCAGCTCAGTTTCTCAAAATGAGACTCCCTGCTCAGCTCCTGGGGCTGCTGCTGCTCTGGATCTCTGGGGAGGGCAGAGGGGATGAGGAAAGAGAAGGGGGAAGGAGGGGAGCACTGGGCCCCCATTCTGCCGACGTATGATACATCCACATGAGAGATGTGTAGGTCTGTCCTCCTGGATGACACATGTGAGGTTGATCAATGTGACACAGAAGACCCAAAAGAGGCAAGGATTGGGCCCTGTTATATTGCCATAAAGAAACAGGAGGAGGATGTAGGTGAATTCCAGAGAGGCTACTGTAGCTTAGAAAGTTTGTGTCCTTTTTAAAAATTGAATACTTTTGTTGAATAAATTAAAAATAATTTATTTGAAATAAAGAAAGGAAAATATACATATATCTTTTATAATTTCAACTTAACCCTGAATTTTTGTCATTATTTCAGGATCAACTGGGGATATTGTGAAGATGCAGACTCCTCTCTCTGAGCCTATCACCCCTGAACAGTCAGCCTTTATCTCCTGCAGGTCCAGTCAGAGCATCCTACACAGTGATGGAAAGACATATTTGAGTTCTGTTGTGCAAAAGCCAGGCCAGGCTCCAAAGCGCCTAATATATCAGGTTTCCAACAGGGGCAATGGGGTCCCAGACAGGCTCAGTGGCAGTGGGTCAGGGACAGATTTCACACTGAGAATCAGCATAGTGGAGCCTGACGATGCTGGGGTGTATTACTGCTGGCAAGGTACACAAACTCCTCCCACAGTGGTGCAGCCCTGAACAAAAACCTCCCTGCCTGGGTGGCCCAGCTGCCACATGAGCTGCTCCTCTGGGCAGCAGCTCAGCAGATTCTCTGACCTCTGAGAGGAAGGTGCTGGAAACTCAGGGAACAGGTGCAGCTGAGGGCTGTGGACCATGACTGCCTAGGCCACAGCTCAGGACACACCTATGAGTGGCCCTGTCAGCTGCAGCAGTCTGGCCTGGCATGTGGAGGTCAACACAAAGGTGTCCAGGGACTTTCTAAATGAGCAGACAGGATGAGACAGGACACTGCAGGAGGAGGAGGACCTGGGCCCTGGGCAAGACCACAGGTAGTGGGTACATGTAGAAAAATGATAGAGGTCCTTTGTGTTTCCAAAAGCTGTTCCTTATGAAATTGGGATTCAATCCTAATCACATAACCCATAAATGACTTAGCCTACAATAATTAATAAAAGAAAAACCACAGGAATGGCTTATTAAGTTGACACTCCATCTTGCCTTTCCTTTGTTATTCCAGAATCCAGCAGTAACACAGTGATGATACAGACTCAGTCACTCTGCCTGTCCCCTCTAGATTGACTTTGTCCATCTTGGGAAGGATCAGAGTTGGAACAGTCACTCATTAATCTCCCAGAGGGTGGAAGGTTGTCCCTAGGGCCCTGTAGACTCTGCGTCTCTACTGCCTCCATGACTCCTAAAGGTCCTGGCTAGATGCCCCTGAGGTCATCTCACATGATCCCAGTCAGAGCAGCAAGGCACAGATGAGCTTCCAAAAGTGGGTTCTGCTCTCCTCAGATGCCTGTGGATGAAGTAACAAAGATGGTCACTCAGAAGAGCCTTTTGGTCAAAGGAAAAAATGATATTGACCTAAAAGCAGACCTTGGTGGGAAGGTCAGCAGGAGATGCAGTGGGAGCCCATTTGCAAACCACTGGGCACAGAAACCACAAGCAGGTAGCATCTTGGGCAGAGTCCCAGGGGAATGGGGGAGGTCCCCTCTGCTTTGTAACCTACCTTCTTTCTCCTCCATGACCATAGCACATGTCCAGGGAAAACCCCAGGCTGCTTTTGAGGGCACAGCTTCTGTTCCATTTGTTAAGCAGGCTCCACACTACTACCCAGGTCACACTTTTCCACATGCTCCACCATTAGTCTACTTCTGCAAGACACACTTGCCATATTTTTTAAAGAAATGTGAGGTAATAGTCCCTGCAAGAGTACAAATGCCTGTATAAATAACATGGTATCATGAGGAAAAACAATAATTAGGAAACTGATTAATTCAACAAAATCAAGAAGGTAGGGAAATGGACCATAAGACAGATGGACAAATAGAATCAATAAATGAAAAGATGCCAGATTTAGACCCAGCATTTCCCATCATTTCCTTACATTTTAAGTATAATTTTAGAAATATGAACATCACTAGAATCAGAGCTGCATGGTAGATATACAATATGCACTTCAGGTAAGAGTGCGAGGTGACTTACTGTCAATAAAGACCAAAGCTCACACCATGCCTAGGACACCGGCTTGGACCTCAAGCAGGAGACAACAGGAACACCTCATGACAGCAGAAGGTCAGGGCACCAGGAATCTCTTCCAGTGCTGAGCCTAGATGGACCAAGATGGACCCCTATGCTGGCCAGATAGAGCAGAGCATTCCAGCCAGCAGGTGAGAGCCACCTCCAGCAAAGCCTGAGCCAACGAAAACTCAACACCTCCTCTGGAGCCCATCAGGGAAGCGAGGTCCCAGGGCCAGCAACTGCCCAAGACTGGGGAGAAAGAGGACAGATGCAGAGAATCACACTCAATATGACAGGAGCCTCTAAGAAACAGGGACAGATGCAGGAAACCTGAACTGTAATTGACAAGTGGCTGGAGGCTCAACCTGGACACTGGGAGAGTTACAAACCCCAGGTCACCCCATCAGGGGACTGCCCCAAACTCCCGTGAGCTATAACTCAAGGAGCCCAGAAGCAAATCACAGAAACAGCTCCATGATTCACCAGGGGAGAGGGAAAGCGCCAATTCTGAAATGTGCCAGAGCATGTTGCTCTTCTTCAAAAGGATCAGGAAAAGAGTAGCCCAGGGGTGGAGCTCAGAGGAGCAGCATTGCCCAGCATGTGGGAGCCCTGGGCTCAATCCCAGCACACAGAACAGGACAGAGACCAAGTCATGGGACCAGGGAGCAATTCCTCTCTTTACCACCACAGGATCAGAGGCTGCTTCCAGGAGCCCCTCTGACCCAGTGGGTCATGTTCTGCTGTCAGGAAAACAGTGTGAGGTCCTGAAAGTCCAAGAAGCCCTATGAAGTGACTGAGCAGCCTCAGAACCACAACCAGACCCAGCAGGAATGATGGACCCCCACACAGAGGAGTAAAGACTCTGTGCTAAGAGCCTCTATGAGTGAGGAAAACTCTTCTCCTGACATCGCCCTCCAGCATGCCTAACTCTGAGCTTCACCATAAAGCTGTCCTTGGTCACCATGCTCAAAACTTGTACTGAGTTGTTTCAGGCTTCCCCATTCAAGGTGCTACCCCACAGTGCCACTGAAACTCCTGCTCAGTATCACCTGAGACATCCACACTGCCCAGTCCAGTGTCCACACCAATCCTCATCCTGCTAGACCCACCAATGTCACTTAGCACCTCAGAGCACCCTCCTCCTCCAGGCACTTTCTTCCTGAGCCTCAGGACATCACTCTCTCCTGCTGCTCCCCCTCTCTCTGCCCCTTCCCAGTCACCTTCCTGGTCCTCCCTCTCCACCTGTCCCAGAACTCAGGCCCTGGGCCTCTGCTCTGTGCAGCCCTCACTGCAGTGGTCATCAGAGCTCAGTCCCCAGGGCAGACCTCACCCTTGAACCCCAGCCTCAAACACTCTGTGAGCTACTGGGCAACACTCTGCCAGTATAATGCACATGGCCAGCCCCAACATCCAGAGCCACATGCCATATCTCCTCCTCAAGGTTACTCTCCCGACAGTCCTCTCTCTCAGGGCAAATGGCAACTCCACCCTTCATGCTTCTCAAAGCAAGATCTCAGAGTCATCTTGAGACTCCTTCTCTCACATCCCTTGACCTAACCACAGAAGGCTGTTCACATCCATCTCCAAAATGCACCCCTCACTACTCCCCACACTTTAATCACCCTGCACCAAGGAATCCACCAGGCCCACCTGGGTGCTGGCAATGGCCTCCTAACTATGCCCTCTCCTGTCTTTGACCTGCAGAAAGGCCTATTCCTTTGTCCAGTTACCATTAATGGAGACTTGGCTGTTTCCCCATAGGCACTGTGAACGCTTTTACAGGAATCATGGGAGTGTACCTATCTTTTCAGTTAGTGACACCATTACCTTTGAGCATAGATCCAGCAGAGGGCCTCCTTGGTCATACAGTAGTTCTATTTTTAGGTGCCTTAAGGTTCTCCACATTGGTTTCCATGGTGGCTGCACAAATTCCATTCCCACAAAAGTCTACACACACTCCTTCCCCCACGGTCCTGCCAGCATGTGTCATCATGTGTCTTTCTCATGTCACCATCCTAACAGATGGAAGCTGGGATTTCACCGTGGGTTTGATGTACATTCTCTGATGATTAGAATTATTGTAGACATTTTCACATACCCATTGGCAACTCGTAAACTTTCTTTGGAGAATTGAATATCCAGGTTCTTTCTGCATTTTTTAATCAGATATTTGTCTTTGTGCTGTTGAATTATGTGAGCTCCTTACTTATTTTGAACATTAACCACTTATCAAATATGTGCTTTTCAAATATCTTCTCACAATCTGTAGGCCACCTTTCAATCTTGTTGTTTCTTTTGCTATGTAGAAAGTTTTTAGTTTGGTGTAATCACATTTATTTATATTTGATTTTACAGTCTGAGATTTTACTGTAATATCTAAAACACCATTGCAAAGACCAATGTCAAGAAGATTTTTTCCAGTGTTTTATTTTAGAACTTTTATGATTTGGGGGTCTCACATTTAAGTCTTTTTTCTGTTTTGTGCATGATAAGGATTCATTTTCACTCTTTTACATCTGAATATTGACTTTTCCCAACTTTTCCCATTTATCAAAAAGACTAACCTTTCCCCAATCTGTCTTCTTCATGCCCTCATCAAAAATTAGTTGACCGTAAATGTGAGCATTTTCTTCTGGACTCTTCTCTGATCCATTGGTCTATGTGTCTGTTTGTATGACAGTACCAATCCTCTTAGATTACTAAATATTTGCAAATTTAGTTAAAATTAAGAAATGTGATGTATCCAATCATCTCTTTATGACTATTTGTTGAACTTCTGAAAGCCATTTGTAGCTCCATATGTATTCCAGATGTGTTTTTCTATTTCTGTGAAGAATACCACTGGTGATTTGATATGCACTACATTGAATATGTATATTCTGATAGGAAGCCTACAAGTTTAGCAATGTTAAATCTTCTGATCTCTGAACAAGCATTGTTTTTCTATTTATTTCTGACTTCTTCAATTTCTTTCATTAGAGTTTTATAGTTTCCATTGTACAGGACTTCCACCTAATTGGTTAAATTAAATCCTAACTCTTCATTCCTTCTAATGCTATTGTAAGTATAAATATTTCTTATATTTTGGATAGGTCGTTATTCATGTACAAAAATACAACTAGTTTTTGTATGTGGTTTTGTAGGTAATATCATTTAAATCCAGACTATTCAAAAAATGTGACCTCTCAGGCAGAAGGAGGCAGGGAAGTTCAGGGCTCCTTGAGCACAAAGCAGCTGGGGCAGCAAAGTCTCCCTGACCCCTGGCAGGGGCATGGGGTTTCTGCTCAAGCCTGAAGCTATAGTGCTGCTCACTTAAGAGCTGGCTGTGTCCTCAGCCTGGATCCTGCTCATGATGACAGTGATATCTGCTCCTGACGCACTGCTTCAGAACCTCCATGGGACCCGGCTGCCCACGTGAATGCCCAGGAGGGGAGCAGAATGGAAGCCTGTTCTGGCTTCTGCTGGGGCCAAGCCCAGTCCTCCTCTGGTTGGATAAGAGACTCTGGATGGACTTGCAGCGATGGTGACCATGTCTCCTGCAGACTGAGCCATGGAGCCTGGTGACTGGATCATCACCTTGTCTCCACAGGCACCTGCAGTTAGGTGCCGCAGTCTGGCTGGGCACAAATGCAGCAGTCTGGCTGGGCACACAATCACGAGCCACCACACAGCTTGTAGATTCAAACAGCAACTCTTTATTCCCGAACTCACACCAGCCGTCTACAATCACGTTCTGGGGAAATCCAACGTTCTCTGCCCAAATCCACCTCCACTGGGCTTCTATCTCCAAAATATACTGTCTAAATCCCGTGAGAACTCAAAGGGAACTCAGGCAGCAGGATACACCCTATTCCCAGCAGGAATAATCTTAAACCTTAAACCTGGAACCTAAACTGGGAACGCCCTAAACACGATTATCTTAAAACCTGGAACACCCTAATCTGCCTTGGTCCTTGAGCAAGGTCACCTACATTCAATGTCACTGCAACATGTCAGCAACATGGGGTACGCTGGCAAGGAAATTGTCATACCTACTTGGCTAATGGCTCCCAGCAGTTAGGAAAATCAGGAATGGACCATAACCCCACCCCCACCACCCACCCCAAACAGATACACACACACACAGATGTACACACACACTCACACTTCATCATATATACTTTGAAATATCATTTAAATTTCTTTTTTCTACGGGTGTTATGAGTCACCACATAACTAAGTCCATATTGGAAATAGTTATTATTTCTCACTCTATCTTAAAATTAGCTTGTCAACTCTATGAACATGTGATTCTGAAGGCATTGCAGCACTTAAATTTCTCATCTGAGACCCAGAGCCACAGGCACATGCACACCAGGGTCTAGGACACCATCCTATAGCTCCTGCCAGGCTTTGAGCTGAGGTCTCATCACAAAGTCCTCCTTTATAAAATGTGTGCAGCTGGGTTGGCCTGCAGAGGCCTAGGCAAAGCCATTAGCAAATAGTGAAGAAATCACCTAGACTGAGTTCTGAACGTTACCTTTAAAACCAAGAAGGCCTGAGTGATAGTGAGAGACGTGTGCCTTGTTCATTTCCTGTAATGTTGCTGTCTCGCCAGTTAACATAAAATTAAATTTGTGCTTGTAAAATAGATCAGCCTTTCCTGGGATGAGACTATAATGAGTTTATTTGCAGGTTCATGTCGCCCTCTTGTGGACAAGCAGTGGAACATCCTACCACGGAATTAAGTGGGAGGAACCTGGGAGTGAGCCACCTCTGTGTCCACAGGGTCCTGTGCCCTCTGCTCTCCACACTGATGATCTAAAGCTTCAAGAAGACAGCTCAGCCACCTGTCCACCTCATGACACAGATACTCACACCCAGAGAGAAGCCCAGAAACCAGCTGCCACTCCTGGGAAGAAGGGAAGACTCCAGAGCAGAAATGTGTGCCCAGGCCACTCACTGAGTTCAGGCAGAGCTGAAGCCAAAACCAGGAGTCAGGGGCTAATCTTGGGTCCATCCTCCTGCTCTAGTCCAGAGTCCAGCAAACAGCTGGATAAAGGAGTTCCAACATGAATGAACTCTTATAAACACTCAGTTTATTTCACTAGATGTTTTAACTTGGGGCTTCTTCTTTCCTCATCTGCACTCCCTGGGAAGTGAATAGATAAATACTTTCCTCTCCCCACTGCTATTGGTGCAGACTGAAGCTTAGCAAATAACACACTTCTGCCTGTTACCCTGTGTGTGTGTGTATGTGAACTTAAACACAACACTTCTTCCATGACACTTCCAAGTACGAGGTCACTCCAGAAAGATGCTCCCTGAGGTCGGGTGGCTTCACGGTGCCCAGCTCACACCACCTAGTGAGATACAGCTTTGCCCACCCTAACATGAGAAGAAACATAATGAAACCTCCCCCTAATGGCAGCATCATCACCAGGACCAAAATCTACAACAGCACCCCGAGTCCACCTATGCCCAGGGTCCCCTGCATTCTCCAGCTCACCAGCATGGTCCAGGCATGGGGCAGACATCTTTTCACAGGGGTCATAGAGCCTCCTGCTCAGCTGTTGGATCTGAAGGTGCTGTTGAAACAGCGGCGCTCACTGCTGCCCTCTTCCTGTCATGCTCGCATACTGCACACGCCCAGGAAGTCCCTCAGCAACTGTCTTCTTTTTGAGGACTTCCTATAACCCTGCAATTTGCCTGGTGACAGAAACGGGAAAATTCCCAGACCAAAGGAACTTTCAAATACAGGATTGCATACCACAAACTAGTCCCTATTGACATATCTTTATTCACAAGCTAGATCCTGTATTTTTTTTTAATTTTGAATTTTTTCACATTGCAATTCATTTGCATATATTTTAATTATTTAAATATTGTGTTAATATATACTCCATGGAAATACCCACATCGAGGACCTCCTTAAGCATGGCCTTCAAGGCAAATGCCTCCCTGGTCTCTGCCTTATCTGTGGCATGTACCAGGATGCCGGGAGCACAGGTCTCCACCGAGGAGGAGACAGGCCTGGGAACAGCACCCTCCACATGGAAGGGTCAGGGCTTCCGGCTCCCCTAGGGGAGAGACTCTAGTGGTTGAAGCCTCACAACCTAGACTCCTCAGGAAAGAGCTCCAGTGCTCTTACCTGGGCCAGAGCCACAGGGAATACAGAGGGAAGGAGAAGTAGAACCTGGCTCTTCAGGAGGAGGCTGAGGTCTTGAGAGAAGAAAGGACTCAGCACACTAGAAGGTCAGAGGGGAGGAGCAGGAAGAAGGCTCCTGGGACAAGGAGCCTGCTAAGGAACACCACCACACAGCAGCAGGGGTCAGGGCTGATCACTGCAGCCACCTGCAGAGCTCACCAACATCCCATTTCTCAGGCTGAGGTTGATGGTGAGACCTTCTTAGCATGTGGGAGTCTGAGTTTTATTCACAGTTCTACAAAAAAAGGAAAAGGAAAAAAACCTCTGGCCATCTGTGTCCAGCAGTCTTGTCTCACCTGCTGGCAAAGATCCAGGCAGCAGGAGTTTTCAGAACTCTCCACCTGATTCTGAACCCAGAGGCCAAGGGCAGGAACCCCAGTTGTGAACCTAGGAACAGGACAATGGCAAACTGTCAAAGAGTTTACACAGGGGAATGATAAATTTTCCTTTGGGGGTTTTGTTGTGTGGTTGGTTGGTTGTTTGTAGTACTGGGGATTGAACCCTGGGGCACTCTACCACTGAGCTACCTTCCCAGCCCTTTCTTACTAACTTATTGATTGATTGATATTTTGAGACAGGATCTCACTTGGTTACCTGGCTGGTCTTGAACCTGTGATCCTTCCATCTCAGCCTCCTGAGAAGCTGGGATTATAGGCATGCACAACCAAGCCTGGCTATTTTTGTTGTTGTTGTTGCTGTTGTTTCTGTGTTTTTTAAGATGACTCAGGTTACTTTGTGAAGAATAACACGGAAAACCCATTGCTCATCAACAACTGTCAGTTTGCTTCCCATGAAACTGCATATAACTAACAAAAATTAGTGATTGCTAAGAACGTGTTACATGCCCAGCTACATAATTCACATATGCCACTTTAGTTATTCCTCAGGCATCCCATAATTCAGATGAGAAACTGAGGCATGGGGAAAGTTACCTAATGTTACAAACAATTATTTTTTTGTTTTGCTTTGTTTTTAGTTTTTTTTAATTTTTTTTTTGGGGGGGGCGGTCACACACAGTTCTTAAGAAGCAGAGTCAAGATTCTAATCCTCTCTGAGAGGATTAGACCATCGACCATGCCATACCTCCTCCACCTGGGAAGAAACCTGGGGGCTAGAGGAGGTCACCAGCTTTCCTCCAGGAAGACTAGGTGATGGTCTCCACAAAGACATCAGCATGTGGCATCAGGATGAAACCACTGGGATCTGAAATAGCACCAAGGAGCTATGAGCCTGCAGGTCTCAGGTGGGAATCCATAGGTGAATTTCCAAGGCTGATGCCTGGGAGCCCAGCCTGAGAGGCCATGGTACAGCTTGTCCATCACATTCCCAGACTGCACACCTGCCTCTCTACCTGATGCTCTATGGGCACACTCTGCATTTGTCCCTGAAGGGTCACATAAACTGTGTTCTTATATCTGCTCTGAAGTTGCCATTTATAATGTTACCCAATTCACACCTACCAGCTGCTCTACAATGCCCAGGAGAGAGGTTATTCAACTTTTGTACCCTGAAAAACCTTCACTGGGGAACTGTAATTTTCCCCCTAGGGCTAGGTATGTAACTAACACAACATTTTGTTGTTGTTGTTGTTGTTGTTGTTGTTGTTGTTTTGCTTCTAAGAAGCTCAGATGAAGATTCTATATTGCATTCCAAAGATTTTTAAAAATTTAAATAAGGTTTACTGAAGTACAAGTTATATTCTGAAAGGATCATTTTTAGTAAATATTTCTATAAGTTTTGCCAAATGCACAGCCAAGTATCCACAGCCAGAGTCCAGATACAGGAGAGAGCCAGCTCCCTAGGAAGCTTCTTGGGGCCCTTTGAGTCAACAGTGCCTCACCCCGAACCCTGGCAATCACTCCTTTGTTTCCTTACCCTGTAGCTTGCCGCCTCAGGATGCCCTACAATGGAGGGCATCCGCGTGTGGCTTTTAGAACCTCTGTTCCCTTAGCTGGATGCAATTAGAGCCTTCTGTGTTGTTGTATCAGGAGTTCACTTTCTATTACTGATTAGGCTCCATGCTTAGATCAGTTTTCTTTGCTAATTACTGGCACCAAAAATTTCATCCTTGTTCCTGAAGTCCAATAATGAGGACAAAGTTTTAAGAGAAAGAAAAGAGAAATTTTATTGCTCTGCTAGCAAAAGAGAAACAGAGGGACTCCTGTCCCAGAGGCTGGATTCTCACCTTCAGGGGAATAGAGAGCTTTTAAAGAGGGCCTTCAAAGGCCACACTCCAGTTGTGACCTGTCAGAGGTTAAAATTCACTTATAGCCTTGATAAATACCCATATGTTAGGTGTCTGGCACATGCCAAAGTCTAAGTTACTTTATGGCTCTGGTGTGTGTGCCAAGGTCAGATAACCCAGCCTGGAATGGGAAGGAGGCCATCCTGCTACCCTAAGGTTAGTGAGGAGGAGAGGGAAAAATAGACCATGACAGCTTCAAAATAAACCACAGAAGAGACATTGGCCATGCCATGTCTCTTCCATGTGGGAAGAAACTTGATGGCCAGAGGGGTCCATCAGCCAGCCTCCAGGAAGGCTAGATATCTGGTTTCCCTGAAGACATCAGCATGTGGCATCAGGATGAATCCACTGGGCTCTGAAATAGCACCAGGTTGTTTTGAGGCTGCAGGTCTAAGGTGGGACTACATGGGTGAATTTGCAGAGTCCTGTGCCTTAGAGGCCAGTCTGGGAGGCCAGGCATGTTGTTCCAACATATTCCCAGGCTGTGCACTAGCCTTGCTCAGGGCTGGGAGAGGGACAGGCTGGTCCTGTGGAAGGAAGACACAGAGTCATTGTGCAGAGGCAGTCAGGGCCTGAGGCTGGGAGGCCATGGAGCTCTGCCAGGGAGCCTAACGCCTCTGCTGAGGGCAGTTAGCACCTGTGGGTCCAGGAGAGAAGCAGGCCATGTGTTCCTGAGGACTTAGTGCCTGATGCAGCTGACACACAGGGAAGACAGGGGAAGTCATTGTCATTCCTGTGCCAACTGCAGGTTACCTCTTTATCCTTTGCTTACCTGGATCAACTGATCTTATTAAAACTGATTCCTCCAATCAGCACCTACTTCTGAATATCCAACAGGGATCCAGTCATTATGGTAAGTGAAAAAAAAATCATTGTATGTGAACAGGATTCCAAGTTGTTGGCCCCAAATCTCAGGCCTTGTACCATCCCATTTCCCAAGTACTCAAACAGGAATTTCAATAAAATTTCTCATGATGGATCTTGGAGACATAATCAAATAAGATGTATATAAGAGACAGAGAGAGTACACAATAGATCTGTCTTCATCATTGAAGCCCGGCCATCTGCACATGGAGGCAGAAGAAGGATGATCTCAGGCCATGAAGACTGGATGTAAGTACATCCTCTAATGCTGCTCTTGGAGGCGGTAATTAGGGCAGTGTCCAGGAGCTCTATGATGATGGCCACAGGGATATTGAGACCTCACTCTACAACTGTGGAAAGATGACTCTGCCTCAGCCACTGGACCTGGAAGAAGACCCTGAACTTCAGCAAGGAGAGCTGCCCACTGTCTGCTCCATTTCAGTCTTGTCAGGCTGAGCTGAGGACCCAGCCTGGACTCCTGAGGGACAGGCCTGGGAAGGAACACACTGCTCAATAGAGGGGAATCTGTTGTTCAGCCACAGAAAAATAGGAGAGGCATCACACTGCCATATCTCATCACAAGGATCAGAAAATGAAACACAAGAAGTAATTGTCCCACATGGCTCATGGCTGAGAGGACCCTCAGCTCTCTGCTCTCTCTACAGTGTGGTCAGGTTCTGCCTTCTTCTGCCACAGAGATCCTCCTGATCTGTCCACACCCACACAATCCAGGCTGAACTCCAGTTCTTAAAGAAGAAGGAAATGGTGGCATTTGCTGGTAAATGGATGGAAGTGGAGAACATCATGACAAGTGAAAGAGCCTGACTCTGGAAGGTGAGGAACCCATGTCACCCTCCTGTGCAAAAGCTAGAGCAAATGAAGGGGAAATGGGGGTAAGGTATCATAAGGAGAGAAAGTCAACCAATGGCAAAGGAGACAGAGATGGGGGTGACGGGACTAGGACAGGGAGGAAATGTGGAAGGAATGCACCACATGACACCATGTGCTTGGACACAGACACCACAGCACAGCAGTGAGCCCCAGCTCCACAGAAGTCTAGAGCCCACCAATGACAAAGGTGCAGATGAATAAACAGAAGGAGGACAGGAGAGAAGAGGGAGGGGGTGGGGATGGAAGAAAGGGAAAAGGGGGGCACCAGGGATTAAGATGAAGCATAGTGTATCCCAGGCCTGCATATTGTGCCCAGGGTACCATCTGTTTTGCAAAACTCCAATGAACCAATATGAGCATTTACAATAGTTAATAGGGCACTGAAGAATAGTCATGGAAAAGTGAAATCTACTGACTATAAAATATCTTTATATGTAAATCAGGTATAAACTATGGAAATCAGTTGAGATAACCAGATCTAAACTGCACCTGTGATGGTTCAGGGCCATCATGAGATTCCCCAGGAAATACCTTGAGGACATCCTTAGGGCAAGGAGAAGCAGAGGAGTGATCTGCCCACCACTTTCTCCCAAGGGGCACTGTGCTCTGGAACTTTCTGAGATTCTGCACTTTTCCTATTCCTGCCCAGTGAGTTCCAACCCATTCTCCTTCATTTCCTTTCCTTCTGCTCATTCAGAAAAATCACAGGAAGACTGCAGCCTGGGGAAACTGAAAAAAGGCACGTTTCACAGGTTCAGAGGACACTGCCCACTCAGGGCAGGACAGCCACAGAGGTACAGTTAAAATAAGACACATATGGCAGGGTCCTTGGCTGCTGGTGGCCCACGTTCCACACAGTGTAGAGGGTGTGTCAGAGGTCCAGAGCTGGGGAGAAAAGCACCACAGCCATCATGGCCAATACAGCACAGGCTCCCTCTGTCCCACCTGTGAATGAGGAGGACTGACATCTATGTCCTGTGCAGGGAAAAGGACCTTCTCCCCAAGACACCTAGGGGCAAGTCCAAGGAGAACAGTAGTGCACATGGAACACCCTGAACATCTGGAGAGTGCCTGGGTGCAGTTCTCACCTAGGGAATCTACTTTAAAACCCAGGGTCATGGCACCTGCTCCCTAGTGTCCCTGACAAGGAGGAGCACATGGGGAGGGATGTCTCTATCATCTATGAGAAGGAACTAATGCAGAATCCTCCCTGTCCACACTGTCCAGTGAGCTCAGTGGTCCACCTCCTGGGAAATGTTTGGTGGCTCTGAGTGTCAAATGCATGGAGATGACCAGGAAAGGATGGCCACCAGTTACAGACCTCACCCCAGGAGCTTCACATTGACTACCTCAGGGGACATTCTCCTTGTCCTCTTCCTTGAGCAGGGCTACTTGATCTTCAGCTTAAACAAGATTTATTTTTCCTCCAGCTTCTTATTTATTTATTTATTTTTATTTTTTATTTTTATTTTTTATTGGTTGCTCAAAACATTACAGAGCTCTTGACATATCATTTTTCATACATTTGATTCAAGTGGGTTTGATTCAGTGTTACCAGCCAGAAATGCAAAGGGTGGTAAGAGGAAGCAACAGAAATGGACACAACACACCAAGTGCAGGAACCAAGGTTGGTAAGGAAGGAAGGACATTGACCATGTGCCTGTGCTGTCCCTTCAGCCCAGCTGAGCTCTGGTCCTGCTCCACTCTGAAGGCTCCAACACTTCTTCTGACTTTGGCTGCCAAAATCATGGATTAGCCCTTCCACACTTGAAATGTCAGCTCCCTCCCTGTCTGCAGGCTGCATTACCCATCAGGCCACGGGTTCCTTGAGATCCTCTCACTATTGTGTGTGCTCTTCCCCCAGCTCCACCTGAGCTTTGGCTTCAGAAGCTAAAGTTCTCCTGGACTAGCTACTCCTCTATCCTAAGTCTACCATGTTTCCTAACCTGTCTTTATTCTGTCACCAAATCTCACCCAGGTCCTAAGAGAACACTTTCCCCAGAGGCTGGTGCAAGGCTGGGGCACATGCTTGGTGAGGAGAAAGGTGTGTCAGAGGACTGGGCTGGAAGACCCTCTAGGTTGCTGCAGCAAAGAGGACACCTGGGTGGTAGAGGGGACACCAGAGCAAGGTGAGGAGGGTGTCCTCTCATGCAGATGGTGTTAGTGCAGGTCCCTGTGTAGGTCAAATGTGGAGCACAGTGAGGAAGGCACACTGCAGTGTGGCCCCAGTGGGCAGATAAAGGACCTAGGCAGTGGGAAGTGGGCTTCTGTTACAGTTCAAATGTGAAGGGTCCCCCAAAGTCTCACGGTACTCATCCATTTGATGGGCAAATGATTTAAATGCTTTTTTGGGGTAGAACATAGGAGGAAGGAGAAGGTCACTGAGATTGTGCCCTGGAGGGTGCATGTTTACCCGGAGTCCTTCCTTGTATCTTCCTGGACCCATGGCTGAGCAGCTTTCCTCCAACCAGCCCTTCCGCCATGATACTTCTGCCTTGGAGCCAGCTGATCATGGAGTGAAACCATGACTCAGAGTAACTCTTCCCTCCTCTAAAGTGTTTTACCCCCAGGTTTTTTCACAGTGACAAAAGACAATTGACACAGCATCTGTACCTGTGTGTAAAGTGGGTTGTGTCCTGACAAGCTGTATCAGAGCAGGATCAGGATATGTTCATGAGTGGTCATGAGGCTGTCTAATGGAGGGCAGGCCAATGTCAAGAGGTTGCTTTCAATTAGAGGAATGTTGAAGGGAAACAATGCACCAGAGACAATGAGAGCCACGATTCTCACTGTAGGTGGAAGGGATCCCACACAAAAAGGGACATCATTAGAACTAACACGATTTTGACTAGAATCAGAAATATCAGAATAATCTCAGAATTGTATGGAGGAATATATAGGAGTGTGCATGCAGATAGATCAGGAGATGATAGGGGTTGAGGTCCATAGAGTTGATTGAGAGATTTATTTACACATCCTCTTTAACCCAGGCACAATAGCCCATGCTCCCAACATACACTCACAGTGCCCAGATTTATTTGCCACTAAAGGAATCTTACGATAAGAAACCCCCTGAACCACCTTGATTTGGGAATAAAATAAGTCCTCCAAAAATAATGAGACCCTGACAAAAGTAAAGAGAAACTACCAGGATGGAGCCTCTCACTGGCCACGTCTGGATAATCTTGAGAATCAAAATTTGTAATTATGACAAACTAACCCATTACACAAAAGATGATCCATGAGTTGAGACTCCTACTAAAACTTTGAAGAGGAATGGGATATCTATAAATGATTGAGGAGCTTTTCAATAATTTCATGTCAACACTTTTTGAGCTCTATTTTTGGAGATGGATCATATGGAGGAACTTGGGAATGCTAGGTAAGTGCTCTGCCACTTAGTCACACCCCCAGCCTCATGCTCATTTCAAATAGCCAAAGATGAACTACAGGAAAGAAGTCTGGAACATTCCTTTAACCCAGGAATCAATGTGAACATCTGCAATAGTGAGACAGATTGAAATTAGGCACTACCCAATAGGGAGCCCTAACAGAAGAGCATCGTTTCTAGCTATTCCTGCCAGAGATGCTGCAGCTAACTTCTACCATGTGAGGTAGACAAACATCCTAATTGACAGACATTCTCCCAAACAGCTTTGAGAGCTCTCCAAAAGTGTTAGATAATGAAGTTCAGGAAAAGTTCAGCCAAAGCTGGTTGCAGCAGCTCTCAGCTTGTGTCTCCCAGTTCAGGTCCAGTAGGCTACAGAGTGCTCACAGGGGATGTGTGGCTTACAGAACACCTCTGAGGAAAAGTCCCTGTGGCAAGTGCCACCTTCATCTGACCCAAAACCATCTTGAGAAACTCTTTCAGGATTTGGTATTTATAATTTGATTTCCTTGATTCTTGATTTGGGTTTGGTCGGCTCTTCTTTTATTAGTTTGTTGAAAGAGAAACTGGGCTATGGATTTTTAAACTTTTCTTCTTTTTTTACTAATAATAAAATTGAGAGTCCCATGATTACATTATTTGTTCCTTCATGTATTTATATTTGTGCACAAATCAATAGAGAATCTGAATTTTCTCTCACTTGAGGAGAATCTGAGAAACACAAGGACCTAGGAAACTGGGTTAGAAATCACCTGGACCTATATTGCTGATGTTCTTCACCTGAAGGAGCTTCCATTCTTAGTGCTCTTCTGACAGAGAACATTTTGGAGAAATAAATTTTTAAATATCAAAATGATAAGAAACCTTGCCTCCTCAAGACACCTACTACCTGGTGTTCACACTCACTAATCTTGAGATATGGACACAGTGGACAGAACATGAGATTTGCTTTTGGTTCAGGAAATATTGGAAAGGTGAAGGGATTATTATGCAGATACAGTTAACATGCCAAAGCAGTTCATTTTAAGTCAGTCAAAAGGAGATTATTCTGGGTGTGCCTGATTGATTCACATCAGAGCCCTTAAAAAGGAGTCAGCCTCTCACTCTGGTGGAAGGGTTCTTTATTCTGGTCTCATTACTGAGCAGCCCATATGGTAGTACTTTCTGGTGGCCAGCGTGGTCCTACAATAGCCTCTGACCAACAACCACCAATAACTCAGCATCCTCAACCACACAATCCCCAAGAACCTAATTCTGTGAACAATCTTGGTGTCCATGGAAGCAGATTCTTCAAGTCTGCAGATGAGGATGCAGCTGAGAAAACACCTTGATTGCAGCCAATGAGAAGCTGAGGATAGGACCCAGTCTTGATCATCCCAATTCCTCTCCCACAGAAATTGTGAGATCACCAGGGAGTGTGTTAGTTTGTTGTGAATCAATAGAAAATTAGTACAATGCCAGCCATGGTGTTCATATATGCAATCCAGGTTACAACGGAGACTGAGGCAGCAGCAGATCAGGATTGAGGCCTCCCTCAGCAACAGAGTGATACCATGTCTCCAAATGAATAAATAAATAAATAAATAAATAGTGCTGCAACAGAGCTCAGGGGTAAAGAACCCTGAGTTTAATCCACTGTACAGATGGAAAGAAAGCAAGGGAGGGAGGAAGGAGGGAGAGGGGAGGGAGGAAGGAAGGAAAAGGGAAACGGGTGCAACTGAGGGCTGTGGACCACAACTGAGTCAGCCACAGCTCAGGGAAAACCCATGCATGGCCCTGTCAGGTGCAACAGCCTTGCCTGGCATGTGGAGGACAACACAGAGGTGTCCAGGCCCATTCTGACAGGACAAGATGAGCATGGACACTGCAGCAGGTGCAGGACCTGGGCCCTGGGCAGGACTCTGGCACAGGCAGGGGGATGGTGCAGGAAACTTCTAGAGGTCCCCTTGTTCTTGCTAATGCTGCTCATTGTGAAATTGGGATTCAACCTAATCACAAACTCATACAGATGACTTAGCCTGCAATCATTAATAGAGGACAATCATAGAAATGGCTGCTAGTGCTTGACCTCAGTCTTATGCTTCTTCCTTATTATTCCAGGACCCAGCAGGGATACAGTGAGGTGCATACTCCACTCTCCCTGCCTCTCACCCTGGAGAGCCCACCCCCATCTGGGAACAATCAAAGGTGGAGACATTACTGTAGGCTTGGGAGGTGCCCTGGTGCCCTGCAGGTGCACATGGATCAAATTCTGTCTTAACACTCAAGGTGGAGTGGACTTGAGCACCACCTCCTCCCATCACATCATCAGACACAATTGCCCAGGAAAGGACCTGAATAGAGCGTGGACACAGGATGAGGAAAGGTCAGGAATATGCCATCACCTGTGTCTATGGTTTCAGAGCTAAAGAACTAGAAAATGGCCTGTTGGAGAATGAGCACAGCTGAGGTGAGGAGAACATGTGGAGTGTGGATAAGATCCTCGCCAGGAGCCAAAGGCTTTGACCTGTAATGGACACTAAGATTTGGCCCAGGTCTTTGTTGTTTTACAATTTTGTTAAATTATGGAAATAAAAAGGAAATGATGATTAGAGAGAGACATTTTAATACATATATTTTCACAGAAATGGTAGGCTATGAACACACACTGAAATACTTGATGAGTAGATAAGTAGGGACATAGAGTTCAGAAATGGTAGGAAGTAAATTTAAACGGGTTTAATTTTGCAGAAGTGACACCTAACATCAAGGATTATTGTATAATATTAAAAATTCTAGAAAAATATCAACAACAAAAAAAAAATGAGGAGATGAAAGGAGGGAAGAAGATGGAGGAAAGGCTAAAAGAGAAAATGAGACAAAGGGAAGTGACAACCTTGGGGCCAGTTTCCATCCCCCGTGACCAGGACAGGCCTGAGTTGCAGCCACCTTGGCCCTGAGGCTCTGACAGCACTGCCCACACCAGAGCTCAGGACCTGGTTCTGCAGCCACAGCCAGAAGGCAGCCCAGAACCTACTCCCGGGAGCCCTGCAGGGCCCCATTCTAGCCAGGGGTCAGGCTCTCAGCTAGGGTCAGTTTGACCAGGACCCTGGACACCGTCCTTCAAGGACTGCCAGGACTGCAGCAGGCTCTGAGTATGCAGGGAGGGGAGGGATAATCAGGATGCCCTGGGAAGTGTGGCTGCCCCCCACCCTGCCAAGGCTGCTATTCCAAGGTGCATGTTGGAGAGAGGAAGGGCCACCAGCCTGCCTCACTGCTGAATGGACACGTGGAGCCTCTGAGGAGACAAGGCCATCCCAAGTCCTCTTGAATCCTCACACATTGTTCTGTAAGGCCCAAAACCACAGAGTCAGAGGTTCTGCACCTAAAATCAGAAGGTCAAGTTGAGTAGGAATGAAAACAATAAACATGATGGAGAGGAGAGTCCTCCCAGATGTCAGATTTGGAGCTGTGGAAGCACATTGAAAAACAAATTATAAAATGACATGATGGGCCAGTACATGGAACTAAAAACATAAAACACATTAATAAACTAAACATTATTGACATCTGAGGACATTTCATATCCAAAACAAACTGTTTAACATTTCATGAAATTTTAGCATTAAACCAGAAATGTTATTAACACCCAAGTAAATTTTAATATTTTCATTCATTCAATGTGATCAATCATGTTTACCCAATAGAAATAATATGGTGACATAACTTTTTTCTTTATAAAACATCAAAATCAATCCTTATACTCAATCAAATTCACACTTTAACAGGTCCAGCAGTATGAAGATTTCTTGGAAAGCTGGGAATGGAACCACCATTTGACCCAGCTATTCCCCTTCTCGGTCTATTCCCTAAAGACCAAAAAAGAGCATACTACAGGGACACTACTACATCGATGTCCATAGCAGCACAATTCACAATAGCTAGACTGTGGAACCAACCTAGATGCCCTTCAATAGATGAATGGATAAAAAAATGTGCATTTATACACAATGGAGTATTATTCTGCATTAAAAAATGACAAAATCATGGAATTTGCAGGGAAATGGATGACATTAGAGCAGATTATGCTAAGTGAAGCTAGCCAATCCCCAAAAAACAAATGCCAAATATCTTCTTTGATATAAGGAGAGCAACTAAGAACAGAGTAGGGAGGAAGAGCATGAGAAGAAGATTAACATTAAACAGGGACGAGAGGTGGGAGGGAAAGGGAGAGAGAAGGGTAATTGCATGGAAATGGAGGGAGACCCTCATTGTTATTCAAAATTACATACAAGAGGAAGTGGGGGGAAAGGGAAAAACAAGGGGGAGAAATGAATTACAGTAGATGGGGTAGAGAGAGAAGATGGGAGGGGAGGGGAGGGGAGGGGGGATAGTAGAGGATAGGAAAGGCAGCAGAATATAACAGATAGTAGTATGGCAATATGTAAAACAGTGGATGTCTAATCAATTGATTCTGCAATCTGTATACAGGGTAAAAATGGGAGTTCATAACCTACTTGAATCAAATGTGTGAAATATGATATGTCAAGAACTATGTAATGTTTTGAACAACTAAAAATAAAAATTAAAAAAATAAAACAAAAACAAATTCACACTTTACCTGGGGGCTGGTGATATTGCTCAGTTGGTAGAGTACTTGCCTCACATGCACAAGGTGCAGTGTTCACCCAGCACCACAAAGAGAGAGAGAGAGAGAGAGAGAGAGAGAGAGAGAGAGAGAGAGATTCACAGTACATCTGCCTCTGCAATATGAGTGCCCCACAGTCCAAGGCAGGAGGACATTCCCATATTCCCAAGGAAAGAATCTGAAAGATGAGCAAATCTCCCTGACCTGCACACTTCCTACAAAGTTGTTCAGCCCTCTGGACCCTGTCAAACACAAAACTTTTGCTTTCTTCCTCCTCAAAACATATCCAACCCATTTTACTTTATTTTACTTACTTCTGCTCATTAAAATAAGAAACACAGAGAACTGCACGACCAAAATTCAGAAAGGCCTCCTTGCAAACCCACCTGCTCCTCACAGTGTTCTCAGGGAAGCTGTCACTCAGGACAGGAGGACAGCCACAGGGGTTTATTGATACTAGAGAAATCATGATAGGGGCCTTGGCTGGTCATGGCCCACACTCCAACTTCCCCACTGTGTGGAGGGAGTGTAAGGATTGTCTGGAAAAGCAACACAACTTTGTTGGCCAAAACAACACAGGCTCACTCTGTCCCAGCCAGGGAAGAAGGAGTCTGAAATCCATGTCCCAGTGCACTGGGCCCAGAACCCTCTTACCAGTGACCCACTGGAGCAAGGCCCAGGAGATCATCAGTTCAGATGCAATCACCCTGACATGAGAAGAACCTGGACTCAGTCCTCTTCTACTAAGGAAATCTCCAGTTAAACCCAGGACTTGTGACACCTGCTGCCCAGTGACTCTGAAAGAAAATAGCTGCAGGGTAAATAAATGCTCTCTCATCAGTGAGAAAGAACTAAGGTAGAATGCTCCCCCTTGTCCATTCTGCCCAGTGGCCGCAAGGGGTTCTTCCCTGTGGAAGTTATGGGATGACTCTGAATGTCACACACATGAAGATGACCAAGACAGAATGTCCACGACTTTGCAGACCTTGCTTCCAGGAATTTCACACCCACTGCCTCAGGTGGACATGTCCTTTCTCCTCTTGACTTATCAGGGCTGCTGGATCTACAGCTGACACACAAGTTCCTTACCCACTATCTTCTTTTGACCCTTCTGCTCATATTGCATTTACTAGGCCAGGAAAAGCTGCCATCTAACACTGTCCCTGACACTTCCCTGTTTCTCCAGGTAATAGAAGACACAGAAGCTCTTCAGCTGGCTCAATTGCTCAACTGCTGGAAGAAAATCCATTGATGGATCCTTGTCAGATGGTGTTTGTCACTTTCTATCCTTAGTTCAGAAGGAGCCAGCCAGTTGACATTCCTCAACTAGAGGCTGACCTGGAAACAACCTCCCTAGCCTAGGATCAATACTGTCCTAGAGTAGGAGGCCTTGGACACCATGACCGCCACAGAGCCAGGCTTCCATGGCTTCTGCCCAGGCCACAGAGAGCCTGGGCTGTTTCTCTATTTTATTGGTGCCAACTATAGAAGACATATGATGTCCCTGGGCTCACTTGGAAGCCCCTCCCTCCCTCACTGTCCCCACCCAGCACCCACCAGGGCAATTACATGCTGCTCCCTGGGGGGGGCCTTCCTGCAAGGCTGACATAAATGCTCAGCTCTAACCTGGCCTTGACTCACCAGGACTCCTCAGCTCAGCTTCTCAAAATGAGGCTCCCTGCTTAGCTCCTGGGGCTGCTGGTGCTCTGAATTCCTGGTGAGGACAGAGGGGATGAGGAGGGAGAAGTGGGAGGGAGGGGAGTCCTCTAGCCCCAATCTGCCTATGTGTGCTCTTTCCATGTGAGATATGAACATATCTTTCCTCCAGGATGTGGCAAGTAATATTGTTTAATATGAGAGAGAACATTCCAGAAGAAGCAAGGAACTGGTATCAGATTAAGATTGTCACATAGAAATTAGATGATTGGCTGAGCATAGTGCTGCATGCCTGTACTCTCAGTGGCTTGGGAGAATGAGGCAGGAGGATCAAGATTTCAAAGCAAGTCTCAGCAATGGGTAAGCACTAAGTAGCTCAGTGAGACCCTATCTCTAAATAAAATGTAAAATAGGCCTGGGGATATGGCTTGGAGGTCCAGTGCTTCTGAGTTCAGTTACTGGTACCCCCCACCCCCAACAATAACAAAGCAAATAGGCAGATGATATAGTTCAATACAGAGAAGTTGACATAATTTACAAATAATAAGTCACTTTTAAAATTTGAATAATTTGAATAAAATACAAGTATAATTTATATGAAAATATACAAAAAATACTAGTAAGTTCCATAATACTTACACATAACCATACTTTTCTGTCTTTTTCTCAGGTACTGACACAGAATCCTTCCCTGTCTGTCACCCTTGGAGAGCCAGCCGCCACCTCCTACACAGTAATGGAAAAAACTGTTTGCACTGGGTTGTGCACAAGCCAGGCCAGTCTCCACAGGGCCTAATATATCAGGTTTCCAATCGCTACACTGGGGTCCCAGACAGGTTCAGTGGCAGTGGGCCAGGGACAGAGTTCACACTGAGAATCATCAGGATGGAGCCTGAGGATTCTGTGGTGTATTACTGCTGGCAAACCTCACAGCATCTTCCCACAGTGGTATAGCCCTGAACAAAAACCTCCCTGCCTGGGTGGCCCAGCTGCCACATGAGCTTCTGGTCTGGGCAGCAGCTCAGCAGATTCTCTGCCCTGTGAGAGGAAGGTGCTGAGAACTCAGGGAACAGGTGCAGCTGAGGGCTGTGGACCATGACTGTCTGGGCCACACCTCACCACACCTATGAGTGGCCCTGTCAGCTGCAGCAGCCTGGCCTGGCATGTGGAGGACAAGCACAGAAGTGTCCAGGGACCTTCTCAATAAGCAGACAGGATGAGGGTTGACACTGCAGGTGGAGCAGTATCAGGCCCTGGGCAGGACTCTGGACAGGCAGGGGGATGGTGTAGGAAACTTCTACAGACCCTTTGTTTTTGTAAATGTAGTTCTTTGTGAAATTGGTATTTGAACAATCAAAATACTCAAAAATGACTTAGCCTGAAACAATTAATAAAAGTAAAATTGTGGAGTGAGTTATTAAGTTATCACTCCTTCTTGCATTTCTCTTATTATTCCAGATCCAGCAGAGATACAGTGATGATATAGACCACAGTTGCTCTGCCTGTCACCCCTTGATTTTATGCTTGCCTCTGGGGAAAGATTTGAGTTGAAAAAAAATCACTGATAAGTCACTTAGAAGGTGAAAGGTTGTGTCCTGGGAACATGCAGGTACAGGGGACGTGGCTATTATGAAAACTCTGGGTCTCTACTGTCTCCATGACTCCTAAAGATGCTGGCTCGATGTCCTTCATGTCACCTCACAGGTTCCCAGTCCTGCCAGCAGAGCACATGTGAACTTCCAAAAGGGAATTCTGCTGTCTTCAGATGCCTGGGATAACTGGAGAGAGTTGATCAGGATGAATGTGATGTTGACCCAAAGGCAGAGCTGGGCTGGGTATGTCAGCAGGAGATGCAGTGGGAGCTCAGGTGCAAAGTGCAGGCCACAAAAAACACAAGCAGGCAGCACTCTAGGAGAGTCACATGGGAATGTGGGAGGTTTACTCTGCCTTCTGACCAGCACCTTTCCCTGCTTGACCACAACACATATGCAGAGAATCCCAGCCTGGTGTCCAGGGCTCAGCTCCTGTCTTATCTGTTAAGGAGGGTTCTGCAACTGTCCAGATCATTTGGGTTCTTCACTTCTGTGAGTTCCTTGCTTGGAACAACCACCATCTCAGGGAACATCAAAGTTTTCAAATTTTTCTGCCGAATATAATGAGAGGTGAGCAACTCCTCATCTACAAAGGGTTGTTGGTTCTCTGGGTCTTCCCATCTTTACTTCATTTACATCTCTCCTGGGTCACCATAAGGATGAAATTGAAAAAACAGTTTGTTCTCTGCTGAAGATGATGCAATGGCTGAGTTAGCACCTACTACATCTAAATGAATGTGGAAGCTCATGTTAGCTCTTAGTTATATTAAAATGTGGAGATATCAGCTTTGGTGTCTTACAACATTAAGGTGCAGATCAATCAATGAGTGAACATCACATGATCCTGAAGCAAGCCAGAGACCCCCACCCAGAAGACCTTTATCACGATTAAGCAAAACCCCCCACCATAGTTTTGGCATTTGAGTTTTTCTTTGCCTGTCAGAAAGCTTTTTATCACCAAAATTTTCTGCAGAGAGCACTGTGATGTGTAAATCTTTTTGTAAATGCCAGGTTCTTGCAAACCTGGTCTAGAGTTGAAACAAAAACTCTTATCATGTAAAACCTCCATGCCTCTAATACCACTGGATGTAAAGTTCAAAGAATTTCTAAAATCTTTGTTCACAGGAAGAAATTTTAGGTAAGAGCCCCTCTGGACTCTGCAGTCAAAACCTTCTTCCTGCAATTTCCTCAGTTATTTAGCCTCTTTTGTCAGCTCCTGTCTTATCTGTTAAGGAGGCTTCTGCAACTGTCCGGGTCACTTGAGTTCTCCACTTCTGTGAGTTCCTTGCTTGGAACAACCACCATCAAACCAAAGTTGAAAATTCTTGAAAACTAAATCTGTCAGTAATCATGTCTAGCTTATAACAGTAACTGATGAATGAAATTTCTATTTAGTAATACAGATGTATGTAAATACTTCCTTTCAATACACTCCATTCAAAATATTGCTCTATTACATTTTTTCCAGTAACAGGGGATATCAGTGTGATATTAAGATAAACTAAGCCCAGAATAGCTAAAGCAATCCTTACCAGGAAGAGTGAAGTAAGTTACATCACTATACCAGACAAACTATACTAAAGAGCAATAGTAACCAAAAAAGCATGGTATTGGCATCAAAACAGACTGGTAGACCAATGATACAGAATAGAGGACACAGAATAACCCACAAAAGTAAAATTATCTTATATTAGAAAAAGGTGCTAAAAATATACATTGGAGAAAAGATACCCTCTTCAACAAACAGTGCTGGGAAACCTGAAAATTCATATGCAACAAAATGAAATCAAACCCCTTTCTCTCAACATGCACAAAACTCAACTCAAAGTGGATCAAGGACCTAGAAATTATACAGAATACATATATGATGTTGTAATGAGAAAAAGGAAAAAAAGTGTGTTACATTAGATTGGATAGAGATAAAGGATGGGAGAGGAGGGGAGGAGTAGGGAGGATAGGAAGGGCAGCAGAATAGAATAGACAATATGATTGATGTATGTACATTCCATTTATGTATGATATATCAAAATGCATTCTACTGTCATGTATGACTAAAAAAATAAAAAAAATATTTTTTTTTAAAAAGAAAAGAAATTAAACCAGAGACTCTGCATCTAATAGAAAAAAATAGGCCCTAATCTCCATCATGCGGGATTAGGCCCCAACTTCCTTAATAGGACTTTTATAGTGCAAGAATTAAAGTCAAGAATCAATAACTTGGATCTATTCAAACTAAAAAATTTCTTCTCAGCAAAATAAATAATCTGTGAGGTGAACAGACAGCCTACATCTTTGGAGCAAATTCTTACCCTTCACACATCAAATAGAGCACTAATATCTAGGGTATATAAAGAACTCAAAAAGCTAAATAAAAAAAAATAATCCAATCAATAAATGGGCCAAGGACCTGAACAGACACTTCTCAGAAGTGGATATACAATCAGTCAAGAAACATATGAAAAAATGTTCATCATCTCTAACAATTAGAGAAATGCAATCAAAACCACTCTAAGATTTCATCTCACTCCAGTCAGAATGGCAGTTATTATGAATACAAACAACAATAAGTGTTGATGAGGATGTGGGAGAAAGGTACACTCATACAGTTTTGGTGGGACTGCAAATTGATGCAGCCAATATGGAAAGCAGTGTAGAGATTTTTTGTAAATCTGAGAATGGAACCACCATTTAATCCAGCATCCCTATTCAGGGTCTATACCTAGAATACTTAAAAACAGCATTCTAGAGTGATGCAGCCACATCAATGTTTATAGCAGCACAATTCACAATAGCTAAACTGTGGAACTAACCTAGATGCTCTTCAGTAGATGAATGGATAAAAAATGTGAAATATATACACAATGGAATATTACTCAGCAATAAAAGAAAATAAAATAATGGCATTTGTAGGTAAATGGATGGAGTTGGAGAAGATAATGCTAAATGAAGTTAGCCAATCCCCCCCCCAAAAAAAAACAAATGCTAAATGTTTTTTTTCTGGTATAAAGAGGCTGACTCATAGTGCGGTAGGAAGGGGGAGCATGGGAGGAATAAATACACTCTAGATAGGGAAGAGGGGTGGGAGGAGAAGAGAGGGGGCAGGGGATTAGCAAGGATGGTGGAATGTGATGAACATCATTATCCAATGTACATGTATGAAGACACAAATGGGAGTGAACATACTTTATATAGAACCAGCAGTATGAATAATTGTACTCTATATGTGTAATATAAATTATGATACATTTTGCTGTCATTTATTTTTTTAAAAAAATCAATTTAAAAAAGATAAATACAGGTTTGAATTAGAAAAGAAAAAAATCTCCTGCTTCTGTCTAAGGAAATAAACTGTATTTCAGATGAAGTTGATTCCATATAATATGGCTCATGTTGAATAAAACTGAAATCCCAAGGTCCTGTTTTTGTACAAGTTTAATTTTATATGAGAATGTTTATGTGGAAAAAATAATTCACAGTTGGCTAAATATAAAAGAATTTTCTAAGTAAGTAATTTTTAAAATTTTTGGAATATCAGGAGGTAAAAAATAAATCATATGGGAGGGAAACTTTGATTCAAACCAGGCAGTTAGTTTTCGCTGCACTATGGAGAAAACGCTGACTGCCCACAGAGGAGCAAGCCCTGAGAGAGACATGAGGTGTTTAAAGATGGCCATGGGAAGGCATGAATTAGTGGTTGGGTGTGAATTAACCTTGACTTTGTTAACAGAGGGTTAGTACCTTTTGCAGCTTGAGATGAACATATCCTGGAGAGCTAGAAAAACTGTGTTAGCAAAAGAAGCTGAAGAGGGGATCCAAGATGGCAGGCTAGTGGGAGGCTCATTCCTTGTGGCTCAGTGACCTTGGATTCAAGCTGTGGGAATCCTGTTTCTCTGAATTTTATTAGTAAACCCCCCCTTCACAAGAATCCCAGCCGCCCTGTCTGCCAAAGTCCCCAGCCTCAACATCTGTGCAGGAACCCTGGATGCTCCCCTCACACAGGATGCCTAACATCAATGACCATGCAGGACTCTTGGCCACCCACCCATGCAGGACCCATGCACACCACTCCCACAGGACTTCTGCTCACCACTCCTGCACAGGACCCCCAGCAGCTGCTCCCATGTGAACCTCCATTTACCAGTGTGAGGCTGTGCTGGTTACCTCTATTTGGGGAAACTGCAACCTTTGCCATAGTTGCCTGCACCTGGGGACATGGATCAGGATCTGGAGACAGCTGCCTCACACAACATTGCACACCACAGAGCTGCATCTCTGAACACATTGCCCCACACCACCGCCCAGCACAACACAACATTCATCTCTGAAAACACCTGCCTCAATCTTGGGTCACCTTTGTCACCATCTTTATTGGGGCAACTCCAGCTTGGGACATTTGTTGGGGCCTAGAAGAAATATCAAGGTACTATATACAATATCCAAGGTATTAGAAGCAATAGCAAGTCCCCCAACTCTTCCTCTCCCCTGCAGCCACTAACTGGGCACAGTGCTTGCAACTACATGGCCTGTCTGTAGATCACAGAGCCTGGTCCTGACCTGGTGATGCAAAAATGCTCTCTGTGACAGTGTGCAGGCCCCAGAGCTCAGCCCACAAAACCTCCAGAGAGAGGCTGCTGATTGGGAAGTAAAGAGGGAGGGGTGAGTGAGATACAGTTTAGAGACCAGCAACTGTGATGTCTACAGGCAAGATAAGGAGATAAGACCAGGTGCCACATCACATGAGCAGACCTCAGAGGAGATCCTTGGGGTGTAGTCTCCCAACAGGGCAAGTGCTATACCTCATTTCCAGGAGTTCCACCCCCCAAAAAAACCAACCCTCCCACCCTAATAACCTTCACCATCCTGAGAGTAAACATAAAAAAAATGACAACCCATCTATTGGATGAGAAGAGAAGCAAGCAAGATACTGGTCTCCAACAGAAAAAAAATACTTGGATTTTCCTTCAGGAATTATTTTTTTCTTTTCTCTCTCTTTCTTTCTTTCTTCTTAACTTCTTCTTTCCTTCTTTCTTTTTTTTTTCTTTTCTCTTTCTCTCTTCTCCCGCCCTCACATCCCCAACACTGGTGAAACCAAGTACTTTCCATGGAATAGGCACTGAAGACTGCAGTGTCTGAATAGTATATTACAGTTGTGTTGAATTGTCCTTTATCTCCTATTTTTATATTTCTTTATTTTTCTTAATTTTTATGTTTGTCTGTTTTTGTACTCTCTATTATCTTCTCACTTACTTGTCTCCCCAAAATCACGTTCTCTTTTTTGTCCTGCTACTAGCAACTTATTTTGATTGCTCTTTCCAGCTCCTAAGGTCTAATAACTCTATATCCTCACCATCCTCTTCTTTAACATCTCAGCCTATAATCCACCCCTGGTTCTCTCTCTGCCCACCAACAGAAACTGTAGACCTTTCTGCAAACCTACTGTTTATATTGTCAATAATAACCGAACTCCCCATTTCTGTATATTGTGACAAAACCATAAATATCTTAATAGGAGCTATTGGGTTTAAGGGATTATTTTGTTTATATTGGTATCTGTGCATATTAATGTCCCCCTTAAAAGAGAGGTAGTGGAACCCTGCAGGGACACTATAAGCCTATAGGGTATAAATTGAAACACCTCCCATCAGGAGTGCTAGATGGGAAGACACATGAACAACATGAAACAAAAATGGAAAGAAGGTGCTCCAAAGAAACCAAGATACTCCATTATTAGAATCCAAGGCCAGTTCAGCAGAAGAAATGATAGGAGTTCAGGATGTATATAATTAACCTGATCTGTGAATTTAAGGGTAATATATGACAGCAAATACAGGAGGAAAAGATCATTTGGATAAAGAGCTAAATATGCAAATACAGAAAGCAAACTAACTTCAATAAGGTGATAGAGGTTCTGAAACAAACAAACAAGCAAACAGAAATCCTTCAAATGAAGGAAGAATAAAAAGAATTAAAACCTAAAGAGAACACATCACCAACCAGATTAGATCTCTTGAAGGACAGAACCTCAGACAATGAAGACAAAATATATGATCTTGAAAATACCCTAGATCACAGTGAAGATGATAAGAAACCATGAAGAGAACACTAAAGAATTATGGGATAGGACTAGGGTTGTAACTCTACCCTCACACACATGAGGCCCTGGGTTTGATCCTCAGCACCATAAAAAAATAAATAAAAATAAAGATATTATGTCCATTTACAACTAAAAATATTTTTAATAAAAATATATTATGGGATAACATGAAAAGACCAAATTTAAGGACTATTAGGACAGAGGAAGGCATAGAGTTACAACCCAAAGGAGTGAACATTGTTTTCAATAAAATAAAATCTGAAAACTTTCCAAACATGAAGAATGACTTTCTTCAAAATCAAGTGCAAAAGGCCAAGGATATCATATATACAAAATCCCAACAGATACACATCAAGGCACATTATAATAAAAATGCCTAGCATACAGATTAAGGAGATGATTTTAGAAGCCCAAAGATAGGGAATCAGATTACATGTAGGGGGAAGCCAATTAGGATCTCTGCAGATTTCTCAACCCAGACACTCAGAGCTTGAAGAGCCTGGAATAACATATACCAAGCTCTGAAAGCAAGTGAATGCCAACCAAGAATCATGTCCAGCAAAAATAAGCTTTACATTTGATAACAAAATAAAAACCTTTCATGACAAACAAAAGTTAAAAGAATTTACAACAGAAAGTCTGCTCTACAAAACATCCTCAGCAAAATAGTCCATGAGGAGAAAACAAAAAAAACAAAACAAAAAAAAAAAAAAAAAAAAAAAAAACAATGAAAATGATCAAAGAAAGATAAGGTATTACAGTAAAGGAAAAAACAATCAAAAAAGAAAACAAGTTTAGTTTAAAAACAAAAATAATTGAAAATACAAATCACATTTCAATAATAACCCTGAATGTTAATAGCCTAAGCTCATCCATCAAAGACATAGACTGGCAGATTGGATGAAAAAAAAAAAAACAAAAAACTTGACAATATGCTGCTTTTTTCATATGAAAAGACATCCACAGACTGAAGGTGAAAGTTTGGAAAAATCATACCACTCACATGGAATAAGTAAGCAAGAAGCGGTTTCTATTCTCGTATCAAATAAAGTATACTTGAAGCCTGAATTAGTCAAAAGGAATAAAGAAGAATATTTCATACTCCTTGAGGAAAACATATCAACACAACATGGAGATCTGAAATGGTGGAACAGAGGTGGTACTGATTCTGGTTGCTCTGTGGAATGAAACTAAAAAAACAGTCAGGTGATTCTCCACAAGGTCACAACTAGAGGGAACACAACATCTCAGAGCGTGAAACAGGACACCTATACAGCAGATTTTCACAGAAACCATCAGAGTTGTGACCCACTGTGCAGAAATCAGAGCCTCTGTGTTCCAGGAAGACTCTGGACTTCGGACCCAAAGCCCACAGTTCTGGCACACAAGGCGCTCAAGTGGTGTAGCAGTCACCTAATCAGCTGTGCTCCACTCCCATGATGGCCCCATGGCTGCAATCTAGCCACAGCACAAAGCCATCCCAGCTCCCCCACCTCACCTGACATCCCCACCTCACCTGACAAACTCCATCTTGGAAAACCTCTGTCATCATTTTTGGTGGGTGTGTCTGTCAGCTTGGACCTCACTTTGGACTGGTACCTGGTTTTCAACTTCCTCCCCCGCCCCCCCCAGCTGGGATTACTCCACACAGTGAATAGCCAGAGCAAAAAAAGCTCTCAGCGGAATGGGAGCCAGAGCATTGGGGCCAGAGCACCGCCCACCTGGCTCTAGTCTGAGGGTGACAGGTCCCACAGTTGGAACCTGATAAGCAAAGGAGGTCAGGGGGTCTAGTGACAAAAGGGTGAAAACCCTGAAGCAAATCAGAGAGAGGAGGATAGGGAAGCTCCAGGCAGGAGAGGGAGAGGATATCCAGAGGCTCAAGTCCTCTACCCTGGTGAAGACAACTCCACCTACTGGGAGAGAAGAAAAGCAATAAGGAAACGGAATTCTAAGAGGTTTTGTTTTGTTTTCTTTGGTTTGGTTTGGTTTTTTTGTTTGTTTTTGTTTTGTTTTTGTTTTTTGCCTTCTTATCCTTATTCTTTCTTCTCTAAAGTTATATACTCTGGCCTTTAACAATCCCAACATATGCAAAACCAAGAACTTTAATGAAATAGAACTATGAAAACTGAGTCACATGAATAATATAATACAGAGGAATTGCATAAGCCCCCCTCTTTTTTATGATTCTCTTTTTCCTCTTTCTTCTCTCTTTCTTTCTTTCTTTCTTTCCATTTTTTCTTCTTTCTTCTTCTTGAACCCTACAAATTTTATTATTTTAATATCCTGTAATATTCTAAATACATATGTGTGTCTGTATTTATGTACTCTACTGTCCTCCCATGTACTTGTCTACCCTAAATTACCTCCTTCTATTCCTCTGCTTCTCAACTCTTCATTGGAGTTTTTCTTCAAGTTTCCAAAGTTACATTAACCCCATAACCTCACATCTTTCCCACTTAGCATATTGTCCTATGCTCAATCCCAGTTCACTGTCCACCACTAGAAACTGTACAACGTTTATAAAACTACTTATTATGTTTTAAATAATAATTGAATCCAGCATTTCTGGACATTGAGACCAGCCATAAATGCCTTGATAACAATAATTCGTTCATAGGTAATACATTGTTGATATTAGGATCTGTTAACATTATCCTTCCATACAAAGGAGGGATCTTAGAACCATAAAAGAACACCTCAAATCTATAGGGTTAAAACAATAACACACCAGATCCACAGAGCTGGAAAGGAAGATACATGAGCAACATGAAAAGACAAGGAAAAAAGTACTACCAACAATTCAAGACAACACATCATTAGAATAATTGACAGCTAGAGCAGGAAAAAATTACAGGTAAAGACTTCAGGATACACATGGATACAATGTTTTGGGATCACAAAGAAGACATTATATAACAAATACAGGCAGCAAAAGATCACTTTGACAATGAGTTACATAAACAAATCCAAGAAGCAAAAGATCAAATCTACAGGGTGATAGGGGTTTGAGAGAGAGAGAGAGAGAGAGAGAGAGAGAGAGAGAGAGAGAGAGAGAGAGAGAGAGAGAAGAGAGAGATCCTTGAAATAAAAGAAATAATAAACCAAATTAAAAATTCAAATGAGAGCATCACCAATAGAGTAGACCACGTAGAAAACAGGACATAGCCAATGAAGATAAAATATATCATTTTGAAAAGAACATAGACAGAACAGTGAAAATGATGAGAAACCACGAGCAGAACATCCAAGAAATATGGGCTAACATAAAAAGACCAAAGTTAAGAGATATGGGGATAGAGGAAGGCATAGAGATCCAAACCAAAAGAATGAGCAATCTGTTCAATGAAATAATATCAGAAAACTTTCCTGATATAAAAAATGAAACAGAAATGCATATCCAAGAATCCCTCAAGATGCTGAATGTGCAAAATCACAACAGATCAACACCAAGACACATTATAATGAAAATGCCCAACATATAGAATGAGAGAATTTTAAAAGCTACAAGAGAAAGGAATCAGATTACATATAGAGGAAAACCAATTAGGATAATAGCAGATTTTTCAACACGGACCCTGAAAGCTAGAAGATTCAAGAACAACATATTTCAAGCTCTGAAAGATAATGGGTTCCAACCAAGAATCTTGTACCCAGCAAAATAAAGCTTCAAGTTTGAAGATGAAATAAAATCCTTCCATGATAAACAAAAGTTAAAAGAATTTATATCTAGAAAACTGGCACTACAAAACATCCTTGGCAAAATAATACATGAGGAGGAAACAAAAAACAACAATGAAAACCAGCATAGGGAGGAGGCACACTAAAGGAAAAACCAATCAAAGAGGAAAACCAATTCAAATTAAATAACCAAAATAAACAAATATGGCTGGAAAAACAAACCATGTCCCAATAGTAACCCTAAATGTTAATGGATTAAACTCACCAATCAAAAAATATAGGCTTGGAGAGGAGGAAGCCCTGCGCCAGCCCAGCCCAGACCGGAGGAGGAAGCCCAGCGCCATTCCCAGACCGGAGGAGGAAGGCCGGCCCTGACCTGCCTGCTAGTCAGGAGGAAGCCTATCAACCCTTAACAACCATCAAAGGGGGTGTAGCTACCAGCACGGTTCTGCAGCTGATTCAGGTACCTGGTTTCCAACTCCCCCACCCTTAGCTGCAATAACTCAAAATATTTCCCACAAGCTTTTGTGGGATGTAGCTATCAACACAAAACAACAACTGTACAGGAACCTGGTTTCTACCTCAGAGACTAGAGTAGGGATGATACAGGTGGAAGCTCATGTCCTTTCACACTGGCTATACCCACCACCCTGAAAACAGAGGCTCAAGCTAGGAATAGGGAACACCACCTACTGGAAGCAAGGAAAACAGTGTTCTGAGAGACTTTTTTTCTCTTTCTCTTTCTTCTTCTCTCTCTCTTCCACAACTTCAACATATGTGAAACCAAGAACTGTGAATAAACAATCAAATTAACAAAGTAATATAATACAGAGGAATTGCATATACCCCACCTTCCCCCCATTTTTTTCTTTATTTCTAGCTTACTTTCCTTTTCCTTCTATCTTATTTCTCTTTTCTTCCTTGTTATTTTTTTTTCTTTTCTTCATTCATATTCCCTCTATCCCACTTTCAATCTCCTAACTTTTGCTATCTATACATAGGGTAACTATCTAAATACAGATAGGAGGTTGAGTCTATACATTCTTCCATAAATTACCAGTCTATTGGTTAGAGTTCTCCAAAGGTGCTAAGTTAGTTTAACCTCACACCCTCACTCCTTTCCCTCTAAGTATAACATCCTTCGTCTGAAATTAAGTTTTCTATATGCCACCAAATATGCTATGCCTTTTATGAAACTAATGACTATATTCTTAAATAATGATTAAAACCAATACCTATAGACTTAGAATCTAACTATAAATGTATAAATAATGAAAACTTGTGCTTATATGATGTACTGTTGATATTGGGAACTGTTAACATTGTCTTTCTCCGCAAAAGAGGGATTTTGGAGCTATACAAGAACAATACAAATATATAAGGGGAAAACCATTAACACAACAGTTTCACAAAGCTAGAAATAATCATGAGCAGTATGAAAAGACAAGGAAATAAAGGACCACAAACAATACAGGTCAATTCAACATTAGATGAGGTAAAATCTGCAGCTGATGGAATGTCAGACAAAGAGTTCAGGATATAGATGCTTTAGATGATCTGGAGTCTGAAGGAAGACATTATACAGCAAATTCAGACAATAAAAGATCACTTTGACAATGAATTACATAAACAAATCCAAGAAGCAAAAGATCAACTCTATAGGGAGATAGAGGATATAAAAAACAAACAAACAAAAATCCTGGAAATGCAGGAAACAAAAAACCAATTTAAAAACTCAAATGAGAGTATTACCAGCAGAGTAGAACACTTAGAAGATAGAACATCAGACAACGAAGACAAAATTTTTCAACTTGAAAAGAACACAGACAGCTCAGCGAGAATGTTAAGAAATCATGAGCAGAACATCCAAGAATTATGGGATAACATAAAGAAACAAAACTTAAGAGTTATTGGGATACAAGAGGGTATAGAGGTGCAAACCAAGGTAATGAGTATTATTTCTATTCAATGTAATAATACTAGAAAACTTCCCAGACTTAAAGAATGAAAAAGAAATCCAAATACTAGAATCCTACAGGACACCGAATGTACAAAATCATAAGAGATCCACACCAAGATACATAATAGTGAAGATGCCCAACATACAGAATAAGGAGAGAATCTTAAAAGCCACAAGAGAGAGGAAGCAGATTACATTTAGGGGTAAACCAATCAGGATAACTGCTGATCTTTCAACACAGACTCTGAAAGCTAGAAAATCCTGGAACAACATATTTCAAATGCTGAAAGAAAAAGGGTTCCAACCAAGAATCATGTATGCAGCAAAATTAAGCTTCAGGATTGAAGATGAAATAAAAATCTTCCACGATAAAAAAATAAATAAAAAGAATTTACAGCTAGAAAACCAGCTCTTCAAAACATCCTTGGCAAAACCTTACAGGAAGAGGAAATGAAAAATAACAATGAAAACCAACAATGGGAGGTAGTACAGTAAATGAAAAACTAATCATAGAGGAAAAACAAATCATGTTAAGTAACATACATAATCAAATATAGCTGGATATATAAACCATATCTCAATAGTAACCCTAAATGTTAATGACTTAAATGCAACAATCAAAACACATAGGCTAGTAGAACGGATTAAAAAAAAAAAAGATCCAACAATATGCTTCCTACAGGAGACTCATCTGATAGGAAAAGACACACACAAACTGAAGGTGAAAGGTTGGGAAAAATCATACCACTCATATGGACCCTGGAAGCAAGCAGGAATGTCCATACTTGTATCAAATAAAATAGACTTTAAGCCAAAGTTAATCAAAAGTGATAAACAAGGACACCACATACTGCTCAAGGGAACCATACACCAACAAGACTTGATGATCATTAATATATATGTCCCAAACAATGGTGCAGATGTGTTCATCAAACTCTTCTCACTTTCAAGAGTCAAATAGACCACAACACAATAATCACGGGAGATTTTAACACACCTCTCTCACCACTGGACATATCTTCCAAACAAAAGTTGAATAAAGAAACTATAGAGCTCAATAATACAATTAATAATTTAGACTTAATTGATATATACAGAATATACCACCCAACATCAAGTGGATACACTTTCTTCTCAGCAGCACATGGATCCTTCTAAAAATAGACCATATATTATGTCACAGGGCAAATCTTAGCAATTACAAAGGAGTAGAGATACTACCATGCATTTTATCTGATCATAATGGAATGGCATTGGAAATCAATAATAAAATGAGAAAGAAAAAATCCCACATCACATGGATATTAAACAATATGGTACTGAATGAACAAAGGGTTATAGAAGACATTAAAGAGGAAATTTTAAAAAATTCTTAGAGGTAAATGAAAACTCAGACACAACATATTGAAATATCTGGGACACTATGAAAACATACTAAGAGGAAAATTCATTTCATGGAGTTTATTCCTTAAAAGAAGGAAAAGTCAACAAATAAATTACCTCACACTAAACCTCAGAGCCTTAGAAAAAGAAGAACAAATCAGCAACAAATACAGTAGAAGGCAAGAAATAATTAAAATCAGAGCTGAAATCAATGAAATTGAAACAAAAGAAACAATCGAAAAAATTGACAAAACTAAAGGTTGGTTCTTTGAAAAAAGAAACAAGATTGATAGACCACTAGCCACGCTAACAAAGAGAAGAAGAGAGAGAACCCAAATTATTAGCTTACAGGATGAAAAAGGCAACATCACAACAGACAATTCAGAAACACAGAAGATAATTAGAAATTATTTTGAAACCCTATACTCTAATAAAATAGAAGATAGTGAAGGCATCGATAAATCCCTTAAGATATATGAGCTACTCAGATTGAGTCAGGATGATATAAACAACTTAAACAGACCAATATCAAGTGAGGAAATAGAAGAAGCCATCAAAAGACTACCAACCAAGAAAAGCACAGTACCGGACGGATATACCACAGAATTTTACAAGACCTTTAAAGAAGAACTAATACCAATACTCTACAATATATTTCAGGAGATAGAAAAAGAGGGATAACCTCCAAATTCATTCTATGAGGCCAATATCACCCTGATTCCGAAACCAGATAAAGACACCTCAAGGAAAGAAAACAACAAATCAATATCCCTAATGAATTTAGATGCAAAAATCCTCAATAAAATTCTGGCAAATCAGATACAAAAACATATCCAAAAAAAATTGTACACCATGATCAAGTAGGATTCATCCCTGGGATGCAAGGCTGGTTCATTATATGGAAATCAATAAACGTTATTTACCACATCAATAGACTTAAAGATTAGAACCATATGATCATTTCAATTGATGCCAAAAAAGCATTTGACAAAGTACAACATCCCTTTATGTTCAAAACACTAGAAAAACTAGGGATAACAGGAACTTACCTCAACATTGTAAAAGCTATCTATGCTAAGCCTCAGGCTAGCATCATTCTGAATGGAAAAAAACAGAAGGCATTCCCTCTAAAATCTGGAACAAGACAGGGATGCCCTCTCTCACCACTTCTATTCAATATAGTTCCCAAAATACAGGCCAGAACAATTAGCAGACAAAAGAAATTAAAGGCATTAAGATAGGAAAAGAAGAACTTAAATTATGACTATTTGCAGATGATATGATCCTATACCTAGAAGACCCAAAATGGTCTATGAAAAAACTACTAGAGCTAATAAATGAATTCAGAAAAGTGGGAGGGTATAAAATCAACATGCATAAATCAAAGGCATTCCTGTATATCAGTGACAAATCTTCTGAAATGGAAATGAGGACAACCACCCCATTCACAATATCCTCAAAAAAAAATAAATTAATTAATTAAATACTTGGGAATCAACCTAACAAAAGATGTGTATAGTTTTCATTATACAATGAAAACTACAGAACCCTAAAGAGAGAAAAATATTAACATTAAACAGGGATGAGAGGTGGGAGGGAAAGGGAGAGAGAAGGGAAATGCATGGAAATGGAAGAAGACCCTCATTGTTATACAAAATTACGTATAAGAGGATGTGAGGGGAAAGGGAAAAAATAACAAGGGAGAGAAATGAATAACAGTAGATGGGGTAGAGAGAGAAGATGGGAGGGGAGGGGAGGGGGGATAGTAGAGGATAGGAAAGGTAGCAGAATACAACAGTCACTCGTATGGCAATATGTAAAAACATGGATGTGTAACCGATGTGATTCTGCAATCTGTATATGGGGTAAAAATGGGAGTTCATAACCCACTTGAATCAAATGTATGAAATATGACATGTCAATAGCTTTGTAATGTTTTGAACAATCAATAAAAATATATAGGCTAGCAGATTGGATTAAAAAATAGATTCAACAATATGTTGTCTACAGGAAACTCATTTGTCAGGAAAAGACATACACAGGCAGGAGGTGAAATGTTGGGAAAAATCACACCACTCACATCGGCTATAGAAGCAAGCAGGGGTTTCCATTCTCATATCAAATAAAGTGGACTTCAAATCAAAGTTAATCAAAAGGGATAAAGATGGACATTACATACTTCTCCAGGAAAACATACACCAACAAGACATAACAATCATAAATATAGATGCCCTAAACAATAGTGCAGCTATGTTCATCAAACAAACTCTTCTCAAGTTCAAGAGTCAAATTGACAACAACACAATAATCATGGGCAACTTAAAACACCTCTATCACCACTGGATAGATCTTCCAAACAAAAGTTGAATAAAGAAATTATTGAGCTCAATAAAACAATAAATAACTTAGACTTAACTGACATATATAGAATATTTTAATTGGCATCAAGTGGATACATTTTCTTCTCAGCAGAACATGGATCCTTCTCTAAAATAGACCATATATTATGCCACAAAGCAACTCTTAGCAAATACAAAAAAGTAGACATACTACATTGTAGTTATCAGATCATAATGGAATGAAATTGGAAATTAATGACAAAATAAAAATTTATGCATCACATGGACACTAAACAGTATGCTACTGAATGAACAATGGGTCACAGAAGACATCAAGGAGGGCATTGGTCACCCAGCAAAGGGAACGAACTGTCGCCATTTGCATGGGATACCACCATGGCAGAGAACTGACGTCACCAGAATGCGGCGGAGGAGATAACTTCATTGAAACCGGCGGCGACAGGTGTGTAACCCCCTAGCTTTCCCTCGCCACACAGAGGGGAAACCTTAAGGGCCCCTCCCAGCTCTCCCATGAGTGTGATAGTCAGACCAAGGGAATAAGGAGTGGTGTGGGAACCGCGGCGCGGGACCCCTGGCAACTGCTCCCACCAGTGCTGACAACTGAGGTCTCTTGCACAAGCTACCGGGGGTGAGGCTACCAGAGGGCAAGCAAAATACGCTGAGGGTTCTCAGCCCCAAGGTCCACAACTTAGGGTCTGAGGGAATAGAAAACAGGGAGAGTGTGCCCAGTCATTCAAGAAAATAGGTCTCCCGGGAGCAGCAGACCTGGTGTGTAGCCAGTATTGTGGTGAGCCTCACCAGTGAGCAGGGCCTGGCTTGAGGAAAAGTGGGGAACTGACTAGACACAAGAAAAGGCTCTAGGCACTCAGGATTGGAGACCTGCCCAGTCTGGGAGGAGGAGCTGCTGCAGAGTGATTGGTTCCCGCGTATTGAGAGGAGAAGCTTGGCCCGTTGGGCACAGCTCCACCTACTGGAAGAGAAGTTAATCAAACTCTAAGACTGCATTTATTAAATTTTTTTATTATTATTATTTGAGTTTTTTTCATTTTCATTTTTAAAAATTTTTTAAATATTTTTATTATTGTTTTATTTTTTATTTTTATATTTTTTGATTTTTTTTCTTTTTTTTTCTTTTCTTTTTTTTCTTTTGTCTTTTCATTTCTTTTCAATTTCCTTATTCCTCATTCCTTGAATTCTACCTCTTTACTCTCATTCTCTTTAGTGACTTCTTCACTTCCCTTCTAATACCTTTCCTCCCAAGCATCAAATACATTTATAGGAGTAAACAGTAACTCAGCAGTCAAACAGAACAAGAAGTAACATGAGCAGCATGAAAAAGCAAGGAAGAAAAGGAGTACAAACAATGCAAGACAGCCTAAATATTCAGGATGATGTAGAGGCATCAGAAAAATGGTCAAATAAAGAACTCAATTAATACCTTAGAGATGGAATGGCACCTTAAAGAGGATATGAGACAGCAAATTCAAACAATGAAAGAACACATTGAAAATGAATTACTAAACAGATAAAAGAAGCAAATAAGAATCTGTATCAGGAGATAGAGATTATAAAAAAAATCAAACAATAATTCTAGTAATGAAGGAATCTATGAACCAAATTAAAAACTCAAATGAAAGTATCACTAACAGAGTGGAGCAAGTAGAAGCCAGAACATCAGATAATGAAGACAAAATATATCATCTTGAAAGGAGTCCAGCCAACTAAGAAAGGCTGGTAAAAAATCATGAGAAAAACATCCAAGAGATATGGGATAATATAAAAAAAAAAAACAAACCTAAGAGTCATTGGGATAGAGGAAGGTTTAGAGGTTCAAACCAAGGGAATGAGCAACCAGCTGAATTAAATAATTATAGAAAACTTTCCAGAAATATAAAAGGAAATGGATGTACAAATTATAGGTGCATACAGGACACCGAGCATACAAAATCACAGTAGACCAATGCCAAGACACATTGTTATGAAAATATCAAATATACAAAACAAAGAAAAAATATTAAAAGCTACAAGAGAAAGGAGGCAGATTACATTCATTGGTAAACCAATAAGGTTAACAACGGATTTTTCGTTACAGACACTGAAAGCAAGAAGATCCTGGTACAACATATTTCAAACACTGAAAGACAATGGATGCCAACCAAGAATTTTGTATCCAGCAAAATTAAGCTTTAGGTATGACAATGAAATAAAAATCTTTCATGATAAACAAAAGTTAAAAGAATTTGCAGCCAGAAAAACCAGCATTGCAAAGCATCTTGAGCAAAACACTACACGAGGAAGAAATGAAAAACAATAACCAAAACCAACAGTGGAAGGTACCACAGTAAATCCAGAGGGCTGGGGGAAAGCTAATCATGGAGAAACAAACCAAAACAATTAAAAAAGATAAATAATCAAACAAGGCTGGAAGTACAAAGCATATATCAATAGTAACTCTAAATGTTAGTGGCTTAAACTCTCCAATAGAGCGACATAGGCTGGTAACATGGATTAGAAAAAAAAAACAAATCCAACAATATGCTGCCTCCAGGAGACACATCTGATTGGAAAATACATACACAGGCTGAAGGTGAAAGTTTGCGAAAAAATATACCACGCACACGGTCCTCATAGGCAAGCTGGGGTGGCCATCCTCATATTGAATAAAATCGACTTCAAGACTAAGTTAATCAAAAGGGATAAGGAAGGACATTATATACTGTTAAAAGGAACCATTCACCAACAAGACATAACAATTATCAATATTTAGGCACCAAATAAGGGTGCTGCGACATTCATAAAACAAACTCTCCTCAAGATCAAGAATAAAATAGACCATAACACAATCATTATGGGTGACTTCAACACACCTCTCTCACCATTGGAAAGATCCTCCAAAGAAAAGTTGAATAAAGAAAGTATAGAACTCAATATCACAATCAAATCAATAACCTAAACTTAACTGACATATATAGAATATATCAACCATCATCAAGTGTATATACTTTTTTTTCTCAGCAGCACATGGATCCTTCTCAAAAATAGACCATATATCATGGCATAGGGCAACCCTCAGTAAATATAAAGGGGTGGAGATAATACCATGCATTTTATCTGATCATAATGGAATGAAACTGGAAATCATTGATAAAAGAAGGAAGGAAAAATCCTACATCGCATGGAAAATGAACAATATGTTACTGAATGATTAATGGTTTTCAGAATACATAAAGGAGGAAATCAAAAATACTTAGAGATAAATGAAAATACAGACACAACATATCAGAATCTATGGGACACAATGAAAGCAGTTTTAAGAGGGAAATTCATCGCCTGGAGGTCATTCCTCAAAAAAAGAAAAAAATAAATAAATGAGCTCACACTTCATCCCAAAGCCCTAGAAAAGGAAGAGCAAAACAACAGCAAATGTAGTAGAGTAAGAAATAATTAAAATCAGAGCAGAAATCAATGAAATTGAAACAAAAGAAACTATTGAAAAAATTGACAAAACTAAAAGTTGGTTCTTCTAAAAAATAAATAAGATCGACAGACCCTTGGCCATGCTAACGAAGAGAAGAAGAGACAGAACTCAAATTACTAACATACGGGATGAAAAAGGCAATATCACAACAGATGCTACAGAAATACACAAGACAATTAGAAATTATTTTGAAACCCTATATTCCAATAAAATATAAGATGGTGAAGACATTGATAAATTTCTTAAGTCATATGATTTGCCCAGACTGAGTCAGGAGGATACACACAATTTGAACAGACCAATATCAATGGATAAAATAGAAGAAGCAATCAAAAGACTACCAACCAAGAAAAGCCCAGGACCGGATGGGTATACAGCAGAGTTATACAAAACCTTTAAAGAAAAATTAATACCAAATTCATTCTATGAGGCCAACATCACCCTGATTCCGAAACCAGACAAAGACACCTCAAAGAAAGAAAACTACAGACCAATATACCTAATGAATTTGGATGCAAAAATCCTCAATAAAATTCTGGCAAATCAGATACAAAAACATATCCAAAAAAATTGTACACCATGATCAAGTAGGATTCATCCCTGGGATGCAAGGCTGGTTCAATATACAGAAATCAATAAACGTTATTCACCACATCAATAGACTTAAAGTTTAGAACCATATGATCATTTCGATAGATGCAGAAAAAGCGTTTGACAAAGTACAACATCCCTTTATGTTCAAAACACTAGAAAAACTAGGGATAACAGGAACTTACCTCAACATTGTAAAAGCTATCTATGCTAAGCCTCAGGCTAGCATCATTCTGAATGGAGAAAAACAGAATGCATTCCCTCTAAAATCTGGAACAAGACAGGGATGCCCTCTCTCACCACTTCTATTCAATATAGTTCTCGAAACACTAGCAAGAACAATTAGACAGACGAAAGAAATTAAAGGCATAAAAAAAGGAAAAGAATAACTTAAATTATCACTATTTGCGGGGACATGATTCTATACCTAGAAGACCCAAAAGGGTCTACAAAGAAACTAGTAGAACTAATAAATGAATTCAGCAAAGTGGCAGGATATAAAATCAACATGCAGAAATCAAAGGCATTTCTGTATATCAGCGACAAATCTTCTGAATTGGAAATGAGGAAAAATACCCCATTCACAATATCCTCAAAAAATAAAAAAATAAAATACTTGGGAATCAACCTAACAAAAGAGGTGAAAGACTTATACAATGAAAACTACAGAACCCTAAAGAGAGGAAATAGAAGAAGATCTTAGAAAATGGAAAAATACCCTGTTCATGGATAGGCAGAACTAACATCATCAAAATGGCGATATTACCAAAAGTTCTCTATAGGTTCAATGCAATGCCAATCAAAATCCCAATGGCATTTCTTGCAGAAATAGATAAAGCAATCATGAAATTCATATGGAAAAATAAAAGACCCAGAATAGCAAAAGCAACTCTAAGCAGGAAGTGTGAATCAGGCAGCATAGCGATACCAGATTTCAAACTATACTACAGAGCAATAGTAACAAAAACAGCATGGTACTGGTATCTAAACAGGTGGGTGAACCAATGTTACATAATAGAGGACACAGAGACTAATCCACAAAGTTACAACTATCTTATATTTGATAAAGAGGCTAAAAGCATGCAATGCATGAAGGTTAGCATTTTCAACAAATGGTGCTGGGAAAACTGGAAATCCATATGCAACAAAATGAAACTGAATCCCCTTCACTTGCCAAGCACAAAAGTTAACTCAAAATGGATCAAGGAGCTATATATCAAATCAGAGACTCTGTGACTGATAGAAGAAAAAGTTGGCTCCAATCTACATTTTGTGGGGTCGGGCTCCAAATTCCATAATAGGACACCCGTAGCACAAGAGTTAATAACAAAGAATCAACAAATGGGACTTACTTAAACTAAAAAGTTTTTTCTCAGCGAGAGAAAAAATAAGAGAGGTAAATAGGGAGCCTACATCATGGGAACAAATTTTTACTCTTCACACTTCAGATATAGCCCTAATATCCAGAGTATTCAAAGAACTCAAAAAATTATTCAATAAGATAACAAATAACCCAATCAACAAATGGGCCAAGGACCTGAACAGACACTTCTCAGAGGAGGATATACAATCAATCAACAAGTACATGATAAAATGCTCACCATCTCTAGCAGTCAGAGAAATGCAAATCAAAACCACCCTAAGATACCATCTCACTCCAGTAAGATTGGCATCCATTATGAAGTCAAACAACAAGTGCTGGAGAGGATGTGGGGAAAAGGGTACACTTGTACATTGCTGGTGGTACTGCAAATTGGTGTGGCCAATTTGGAGAGCAGTATGGAGATTCCTGGGAAACCTGGGAATGGAACCACCATTTGACCCAGCTATTGCCCTTCTGGGACTATTCCCTGAAGACCTTAAAAGAGTGTACTATAGGGACACTGCTACATCGATGTTCATAGCAGCACAATTCACAATAGCTAGACTGTTGAACCAACCTAGATGCCCTTCAATAGATGAATGGACAAAAAAATGTGGCATTTATACACAATGGACTATTACTCTGGACTAAAAAATGACAAAATCATGGAATTGGCAGGGAAATGGATGGCACTAGAGCAGATTATGCTAAGTGAAGCTAGCCAATCCCTAAAAAACAAATGTCAATGTCATCTTTGATACAATAGAGCAACTAAGAACAGAATAGGGAGGAAGAGCATGAGAAGAAGATCACCATCAAACAGGCTCGAGAGGGGTGAGGGAAAGAGAGGGAGAAGGGAAATTGCATGGTAAAGGAAGCGGACCCTTATTGTTATACAAAATTACATGTAAGAGGAAGTGAGGGGAAAGGGGAAAAAACAAGAGAGAAAAATGAATTACAGTATATGGGGTAGAGAGAGAAGATGGGAGGAGAGGGGAGGGGAGGGGAGGGGGGATAGTAGAGGATAGGAAAGGCAGCAGGATACAACAGACAATAGTATGGCAGTATGTAAAAAAGTGGATGTGTAACCAATGTGAATCTGCAATATGTATACGGGGTAAAAATGGGAGTTCATAATCTGCTTGAATCAAATGTGTGAAATATGATATTTCAAGAGCTTTGAAATGTTTTGAACAACTAATAATAAAAAAAGAATCAAAAATAAAATAAAATAAAAAAGAAGACATCAAGGAGGAGATTAAAATATTCTTAGAGGTAAATGAGAATAAAGACAAAACATTGAAATCTCTGGGACACTGTGAAAGCAGTACTAAGAGGAAAATACATTGCATGGAGTTCATTCCTTAAAAGAAGTAGTCAACAAATAACTGACCTCACACTACATCTCAAAGCCCTGCAAAAAGAAGAACAAATCAGCAGCAAAATCAGTAGAAGGCAAGAAATAATTAAAATTAGAGCAGTCATCAATGAAATCGAAATAAAAAAAAAACAACTGAAAAAAATTGACAAAACAAAAAGTTGATTTTTTTAAAAAAATAAATAAAATTGACAAACCCTTAGCCACACTAACAAAGAAAAGGAGAGAGAGAACTCAAATTACCTGCATATGTGATGAAAAAGGCAATACCACAACAGAAATACAGAAATACAGAAGATAATTAGAAAACTTATACTCCAATAAAATAGAAGACAATGAAGTCATAAATAAATTTCTTAAAACATGTAATCTGCCCAGATTGAGTCAGGAAGATACACACAACTTAAACAGTCCAGTCCAATATCAATTGATGAAATAGAAAAAGCCATCAAAAGATTACCAATGAAAAAAAGTCCGGGATGGGATGAATACAGAGCTGAGGTCTACAAGACCTTTAAAGAAGAACTAATACTAATACTCTTCAATTCATTTCAGGAAATAGAAAAAGAAGGAACACATCCAAACTCATTCTATGAAGCAATGTCACCCTGATTCCAAAATCAGGCAAAGACAGGTCAAAGAAAGAAAACTTCAGAGCAATATCTCTCATGAACATAGATGCAAAAATTATCAATAAAATTCTGGCAAATTGGATACAAAAACATATCAAAAAGATTGTGCACCATGATCAAGTGGGATTTACCCCAGGAATGCAAGGTTGGTTCGACATACGAAAAATCAATAAATGTAATTCATCACATCAAAAGACTTAAAGAACCATATGATCATCTAGATAGATGCAGAAAAATCATTTGACAAAATACAGCATCCCTTTATGTTCAAAACAATAGAAAAACTAGAGGTAACAGGAACATATTTCAACATAGTAAAGGCTATCTATGCTAAGCCTGAGGCCAACATAATTCTAAATGGAGAAAAATTGAAGGCATTCCTTCTAAAATCTGGAACAAGACAGGGATGCCCTCTTTCACCACTTCTATTCAACATAATTCTTGAAACACTGGCCAGAGTAATTAGACAGATGAAAGAAATTAAAGGGATATGTATAGGAAAAGAAGAACTTAAATTAGCTATATCTGCAGACAATTTGATTCTATACCTAGAAGATCCAAAAAACTCCACCAGAAATCTTCTAGAACTAGTACATGAATTTAGCAAAGTAGTAGGATATAAAATCAACACCCATAAATCAAAGATATTTCTGTATATCAGTGGCAAATCCTCTGAGAAGGAGATGAGGAAAACTACCCCATTCACAATATCCTCAAAAAATAAGATACTTGGGAATCAACTTAACAAAAGAGGTGAAATATTTATACAATGAAAACTACAGAACCCTAAAGAAAGAAATAAAAAAAGACCTTAGAAAATGGAAATATCTACCTTGCTCTTGGATAGGCAGAATTAATATTATCAAAATGACCATACTACCAAAAGCACCATACAGATTAAATGCAATTCCAATCAAAATATCAATGGCATTCCTCATTAAAATAGAAAAGGCAATCATTAAATTCATCTGGAAAAATAAGAGACCCAGAATACCTAAAGCAATCCTATGCAGGAAGACTGAAACAAGTGGCATCACTATACCAGAACTTAAACAATACTACATAGAAATAGTAACAAAAATGGCATGGTATTAGCACCAAAACAGGCCAGTAGACCAATGGTACAGAATAGAGGACACAGAGACTAACCCACAAAATTACAATTATCTTATATTAGACAAAGGTGCCAAAATCATGCACTGGAGAAAAGATAGCATCTTCAACAAATGGTTCTGGGAAAACTGGAAATCCATATGAAACAAAATGAAATTAATCCCCTATATCTCACCATGCACAAAACTCAATTCAAAATTGATCAAGGACTTAGGAATGCAGCCAGAGACCCTGCGTCTAATAGAAAAAAAGTAGGCCCTAATCTTCATCATGTGGGATTAAGTGTCAACTTCCTTAATAAGACTCCTATAGCACAAGAATTAAAACCAAGAATCAATAAATGGGATGGAGTCAAACTAAAAATTTTCTTTTCAGCAAAAGAAACAATCTATGAGGTGAACAGGGAGCCTACATCCTGGGAGAAAATTTTTACCCCTCACACATCAGATAGAGCTCTAATCTCTAGGGTATATAAAGAACTCAAAGAGCTAAACAGTGAAAAAACAAATAACCCAATCAACAAATGGGCCTAGGACCTGAACAGACACTTCTCAAAAGAGGATATACAATCAATCAATAAATACATGAAAAGATGCTCATCCTCTATAGCAATCATAGAAATGCAAATCAAAACCACACTCTAATATATCATCTCACTCCAGTCAGAATGGAAGCTATTATGAACACAAACAACAACAAATGTTGGTGAGGATGTGGGGGAAAAAGCACACTCATACATTGCTGGTGGGACTGCAAATTGGGGCAGCCAATTTGAAAAGCAGTATGGAGATTCCTTGGAAAACTGAGTATTGAACCACCATTTGACCAAGCTATTCCTCTCCTTGGATTATTCCCAAAGGACTTAAAAAGCAGTATATTACAGGGACACAGCCACATCAATGGTTATAGCAGCACAATTCACAATAGCTAAACTGTGGGGCCAATCTAGATACCCTTCAGTGGATGAATGGATTTAAAAATGTGGCATTTATATACAATGGAATATTACTCAGCATTAAAAAAGAAGAAAACCATGACATTTGCAGGTAAATGGATGGCGTTGGAGAAGATAATGCAAAGTGAAGTTAGCCAATCCCCAAAAACAAATACTGAATGTCTTCTCTGATATAAGGAGATTGACTCATAGTGGGTATGGGAGGGAGAGCATGGGAGGAATAGATGAATTCTAGATAGGGAAGAGGGGTGGGAGGGAAAGGAAGAGGGCAGGGGATTAGTAAGGATGGTGGAATGTTTTCGACATGTATGAAGACTTGAATTGGGTGTCAACATACTTTATATACAAACAGACATACAAAAATTGTGGTACATATGTGTATTAAGAATTGTAATGCAAAAAAAAAAAAAAAAAAAAGATTAGCATTACCTAAAATTAGGTAGAGGGAAGTTAAAGGAGGGGAAGGCATGGTGTATGGGGATAAATATAGTAGAATGAGACAGACATTGTCACTGTATGTATATACAATATGTACACTCAGAAAAATGAGAAATTATATTCCATCTATGTATGATATATTAAAGTGCATAAGTACATTCTACTATCATGCATAACTAATTAAAACAAATTTAAAAATTTAAAAATGGGGCAAACAAAAATGAAAAAATAAAAAAGAAATGTATTTATCTTAACGATGGTGAAATGTATGTGCTTTTTTAAAAACGAGATATATATATATATATATATATATATATATATATATATATATATATATATATCCTAAACAATGGAGCATCTATGTTCATCAAAAATTTTCTCAAATTCAAGAGTCAAATAGACCACAGCACCATAATATTAGGTGACTTTAACAGACCTCTTTCACTACTGTACAGATCTTCCAAACAAAAGTTAAACAAAGAAACTGTAGAACTTAATTATACAATTAATAACTCAGAAAACTTAAGAGACATATAGAATATTTATTTCATTCACCAACAAGTGTGTACACTTTCTTATCACAGCACATGGATCCTTCTCTAAAATAGACCATGTATTATGCCAAAAGCAACTCTTAGCAAATCAAAAAAAAAAAAAAAAGTTGAGATACTACCCTGCATTCTATCAGAACATAATGGAATGAAATTAAAAATCTATGATAAAATAAAAATATAAGTTACTCCAGTATCTGGAGACTAAATAAATGAAAAATGAATTGCAGAAGATATCAAAGAGGAGATTTAAAATTCTGAGAGGTAAATAAGAACACTTGTACAACATATGCAAAATCTTTGGGACACTATGAAGGCAGTACTAAGAGAAAAGTTCATTGCATTAAGTTTATTCCTTAAAAGAAGGAAAACTCAACAAATAAATGACCTAACATTATGTCTCAAAGCCCTAGAAAGAGAAAAACAAATCAACATCAAACTACTAGAAGACAGGAAATAATAAAAACCAGAGCTGAAATCAATGAAGTTGAAACAAAAGAAAAAACAGACAAAATTAAAAGTTGGTTCTTTGAAAAAATAAATAAAATTGATTAAACCATAGCAATGCTAATGAAAAAAAGTGAGAAAAAACTCACATTACTAAAATCCATGATGAAAAAGAATACTACAGACACACAGAGAATAATCAAAATTATTTTGAAAATTTGGACTCCAGTAAAATAGAAAATATCAAAGATGTTGACAAACTGCTAGAGTCATATGATTTACCCAACCTGAATGAGGATGATATACACAAGTTTAGCAGATAAATTTCAAACAATGAAATGGAAGACTCCATCAAAAGCCTACAAGCCAAGAAAAGTCCAGGACCAGATGGATTTACAACTGAGTTCTACAAGGCCTTCCAAGAAGAACTAACACCCATACTCCTCATATTATTCCATGAAATAGAAAAAGGAAAGACAACCAAACTTATTCTATGAGGTTAATATCACCCTGAATCCATAAACATACAAAGATACATCAAAAAAGAAAACAATAGACAAATATCTCAAAAAAATTTTCATGCAAAAAATTCTCAATAAAAGCTGGTAAATCACATAAAATTACATATCAAAAAGATATTGCACCACAATCAAGTGGGGTTCATCCCAGGGATTCAAGGTTGGTTCAACATACAGAAATCAATAATGTAATTTACCACATCAATGGACTTAAAAATAAGAACCATATGATCATCTCAATGGATGCAGAAAAAGAATTCGAAAAAATGCAGCACACCTGCATGTACAAAACACTAGAAAAAACTAGGAATAACAGGAACATATCTTAATATGGTAAAAGTTATCTATGCTAAGCCCAAGGCCAGCATCACGCTAAATGGAGAAAAAAATGAAAGAATTCACTCTAAAAATTAGAACAAGAGAGGGATGCCCTCTTTCACCACTTCTATTTAACATATACCTTGAGATGCTACCAAAAATAATTAGAGAAAAAAATGAAAAAAGAAAGGGAAAAGAAGAACTCAAACTAATCACTATTGCCAATGACATGATTCTATACTTAGAGGACCCAAAAAATTTCACTAGAAAATTCCTAGAACTAATAAATGAATTCAGCAATGTAACAGGATATAAAATCAACACACATAAATCAAATGCATTTCTGCATATCAGTGACAAATCCTCTGAAAGAGAAACTAGGAAAACTACCCCATTGTTAATAGCCTCAAAAAAAATAATTGGAAATCAACTTAATGAAAGAGGTGAAATACCTCTACAATGAAAACTTAAGAATGCTAAAGAAAGAAATTAAATAAGACTCTAGAAGATGGAAAGATCTCCCTTACTTTTGGATAGGCAGAATTAATACTGTCAAAATGACCATACTACCAAAAGCACTACGCAGATTTCATGCAATTCCAATCAAAATCTCAATGATATTTCTCATATAAAGAGAAAAAGCAATAATAAAATTCATCTGGACAAACAAGAGATCCAGAAGAGCCAAAGCAATTCTTAACAAGAAGAGTGAAGCAGGTAGCATGGCTATAGTAGACCTTAAACTACACTACAGAGCAACAGTAACAAAATCGGCATGGTACTGGCACCAAAATTGGCTTGTAGACCAATGGCACATAATAGAGGACACAGAGGTTAACCCACATAAAAACAGTTATCTCATACTAGACTAATCCGCCAAAAACATATATTGGAGAAAAGATAGCCTTTTCAACAAATGCTGCTCTGAAACCTAGAAATCTATATGCTGCAAAATGAAATTAAGCACCTATCTTTCACCATGCACAAAACTCAACTCAAAATGTATGAAGGACCTAGGAATTAGGCGAGAGAACTTGCATTTAATAGAAAAAAAAATAGGCCCATATCTTCTTCATATTGGATTAGGCCCAAACTCCTATAGCACAAGAAATAAAATTAAGAATCCATAAATGGGATGGATTCAAACTGAAAAATCTTCTTCTCTGCAAAAGAAACAGTGAGATGAACAGAGAGTCTACATAATGGGAGCAAAGTTTTACCACATGCACATCAGATAGACAACTAATCACTAAGATACATAAAGAAATTTAAAAAAAAAAAGCTTAACGCCAAAAAACAAATAACCCAGTGAATAAATGGGCTATGGAACTAAATACGCTTTTCAGAAGATAATAAACAATCAATCAACAAATATATGAAAAAATGTTCAACATCTCTAGCAATTAGAGAAATGCAAATCAAAACACTCTTAAGATATCATCTCACTCCAGTCAGAATGGCAGCTATAATGAGGACAACAATAAGTATTGGTGAGGATGCAGGGAAAAGTACACTCATACATTGCTGATGGGACTTCAAATTGTTGCAGCCAATATGGAAAGCAGTATGGAGATTTCTTGGAAAACTTGGAATGCATTTGACCATTTGACCCAGCTCTCCCTCTCCTCAGTCTATACCCAAAAGACTTAAAAACAGCATACTACAGGGACACAGCCACATCAATTTTTATAGCAGCACATTCACAGTAGCTAAATTGTGGGATCAATATAGATATCCTTTAATAGATGAATGGATAAAGAAACTGTTTATATATATATATATATATATATATATATATATATATATTACTCAGTAACAAAGGGGAATAAAATTATGGAATTTGCAGGTAAATGGATGGAGTTGGAGAATATTAGTCTAAGTGGAGTAAACCAGTCCCCAAAAAGCAAAGGACAAATAATTTCTCTGATAAATGGATGCTAATCCATGATGAGCATGGGGGAGGGAGCATGGGAGGAATGGAGGAACTTTGGATAGGACAAAGGGGAGAGTGTACGGATGGGCATGGTAATAGGAGAGATGATGTAATGAGATGGAGTTCATTACCCTAGGTACTGTATGAAGACAGCAATGGTGTGATTACTTTAGGTAAATCCAATGAAATGAAAAATGGTGCTCCATATGTGTACTATGAATTGAAATGCATTCTGTTGTCATGTATAAAAATTAGAATAAATAAATAAATTGTTGAAAAGAAGCAGAATAAATGTACCTTAAAAAAATCACACTGTTGCATAAAGTGGAAATATTCATTCCTGTGTCTCTAAGGATGAAAACCAGAACTTTGCACATGAGGCACCTGCTCCACCACTGAGTAACATCCCCATAACACCCTCAAGACAAACCCTGAGCCAGGACCACCCAGGAAAGCCACTGCTCAACTCATGACTCACAGAAACAGAGTGGAGAAGAAAATGCTAATAGCTTACCTGCTGTGTTGGGGCAATATTTTATACAAAAATACACAGCACATGCAGGAAAATTGTGAGAAGTTAAGTAAAGTGTTGGCAGAAGAATATGATCTACTGGCTGCATACATAAATGTGTGTTGCAGTGTTAACATACACACTGAAGGCCACACATAGTGCCAACCCTGTCACAGGAGGAGGTCAATGGACTGAAGTATTGAACAGTTACTGAACTGCCCATGAAGGCCAGGAGTGCTGGTGGAGATGACTAATTTCTGGGGAAATCACAGCTCTTTTGTTTTCCCTTTCGAAGTTTGGCTTGTTAAAGGGTGGTGTTTTAAGAAACCAGTTTTCTGTAAGAGCTAAAAATAACCTTCAATGAGTCCCTCACTTTCCAGGCTCCATTCCCACAGCAGCAGCCACAGGCCACGGGCTCCACATGCTGCCAACACAAAGGGGTGGCTTTGTAAGCCTGGGACCCCATGTGAGTGAAGCACCTCTACCTGGCCCAGGAGCACATAGCAAAAGCAAGATAATGTGGTGACAGCGCTGACACGTGGGCCACAATGACATCCACACTCCCTGGGTGATATGGCTGCCAGAAAAACACTTTAGTGACAGAGTGAGACCACATTGACTTGCTTTTTTTATAATGTTGCTGTCTTACCAGTTAAAAATGTAAAATTAAGACCAGAGTTGTGGCTCAGTGTAGAGAGCTTGCCTACCATATGTGAAACACTGGGTTCAATCCCTGGCAACATTTAAAAATACACTAATAAAACAAAGGTATTACGTCCATCTACAACTAAAGAATGCTTTTTTTTAAAATAAAATAAAATGTATGTTTGACGAATAGATCACCCTTTCTGGGCCTGAGGCCCTGGTGAGTTTATTTGCAGGTTCACGTCACCCTCTGGTAGAGAAGAAGTGGAACATCCTAGCGCAGAATTAAGTGAGAGAAACTTGGAGGTGACCACCTGTGTGTCCAAAGGGTCCTATGCCCTCTGCTCTCTACACTGATGTTCTACAGCTCCAGGAAGACAGCTAAGCCACCTGTCCACCTCATGACATAGACACTCACCCAGAGAGATGCTCAGAACCCTCTATCACTCCTGGGAATGAGGGAAGAGGCCAGAGCTGAAATGTCTAAACATGTCACTCACTGATTTCAGCCACAGCTGAGGCCAAAACCAGGTGTCCAGTACTAATCTTTGTCCATCCTTTTCTGCAGGAGAGAGTCCAGAAATACAGCAGGAGAAAAGAGAACCAACATGAACTGTTTTAAATACTATGGATTTATTTCACTAGATGTTCTAAGTTGGGGATTCTTGGTTCTTCATCTGAGCACTATGTGCAGTAAATAAATCACTTCATCTCTGCTATGCTGTCTATTGGAGCACTTTGAAGCTTGGCTTTGTAAATGTGTCTTTTTCTCAGAGCAAATAGCAAAACTTGTGCCTTTTATCCTCTGTGTGTGTGAACTTAAATATGCCACTTCTTCCATGAGACATTCAAGTAACAGGTCACACTACAAAGATGCTCCATGAGGTCAAGTGGTCTCACAGTGCCCAGGATCACATCACCTAGTTCCCTACGGATTTACTCACCCTAACTTAACAAAAGACATAAAGAAATCTCTGCCTAATGGAAGCAATAGCAGCAAGACCAGAGTCTACAGCAGCATCCAGAGTCCACCAAGACCAATGCCCATCGTTCCCTGCACTCTCCAGCTAAGGAGCATCATCTGGTACAGACACCTTTGCATGCAGGATCTCAGAGCTGCCTGCCCAGCTGGGGAATATGCAGTTGAAATCACGGAGCTACTTGTGCCTCTGCCGGCCACACTGTCACACTGCACACTCCCAGTAAGTTCTCTGAGCATCCTTCATCTTTCTAAGGACCTCCTGTGATGCAGAACCAAGCTGCAGAGCTGGTTCAGTATCCAGGGTATTGAGCTCTGAAGAGCCAGACTCCTCCCCTCTCCTTTGTCTTCATTCTGCATGTAAGGAAGCAGGCTCGCACAGAACATGTGTGTGCCAGGACATGGGCTTCGTCCATCCAACAGGAGTCCTAGGCTCTACCCTCATGAGAGACACACTTCTGACAGGCCACAGCAGACAGTGCCACACACAGGTGGCTCTGTGCACTATCACAGTTGTGCTGTCTGTTGCTGAGATGGCCTTTAACTACAAGCTTACCCATGTCCTCACAACCTCCAAGCCACTCCAATAAGTAAGAGAAAAAAGAAAACTCACAGATGGATTTTTCTTTCAAATACCAAATTGTTGAAGTAAAAACCTTTTCATATTAATATATTTTTATGCACACTATAGTTCCTTTCTTCCATAAAATTCTGATATTTTTCACATTGAAGTGTTTTTGCATATATATTTTAAAATTTTCAATATTGTATCAAAATATAATTCATGCAAATAACCACATTCAGGACTTAACTTAAACTTGGTACCCAAGGCAAGGCCTCCCTGGCCTCAGCCTAGTCTGGAGCATGTGCTAGGAGGCCAGGAACACAGGTGAGTTCTAAACACCAGAGACCCCTGTGTTCATGCAGAGGGGACTGGCCTGGGAACAGGGTCCTCCATATGGAAGTTGCAGGGATTCTGATGCCCAGGGGAGAGAATGATGGTTCAGGCCCTCCAGCCAGACTCCTCAGGAGAGAGCTCCAGGTCTCTCATCTAGACCAGAGGTCCAGGGAATGGAGAGGAAAGGGAGGTAGTAACAGGCTCTGCAGGAGGCCACGGTCCTGAGGGAGAAAAAACTCAGCACACTGGAAGTTCATGTAGCAGGCACAGGCAGGAGGCTCCAGGGACAAGAGGCTGCTAAAAATATGGCCTGGCAGCTGAATGGGTGATGGCTGATCACTCTAGCCCCCTGCGGAGCTCACCAACATCCCCATTCTGCAGCTGAGGTCAGTGCCTAGGCCTGCTTACATGTGCGGCACTCTGGATGTGATTCCCCAGAAGTGTAAAAAAAAAAAAAAAAGAGGAGGGGGATGCCAGACCCTCTGTAACCAGAGCAGTTCCTCTCCATGGGCTGAGATACAGACACCAGGAGTTGTCAGAGCTCCCCTTGAGGCTCCAAACCCACAGTCCAAGGTGGGAAACACAGGTGTCACCCCCTGAGAGGACAATAAACTTCTAAGTTCAGCACAAATCTCCTAAGAGTTACACAGGGGAGAATGTGACTTGTTGGTGGATTTTCTTTATCATTTTGATTTTGAGAAGGGTCTGGCTAAGGTGCAGGCTGGTCTCTACCTTGCAATTCTCCTGCCTCAGCACCCAGAGTCACTGGGAACACAGGCAGGCCCCCCCAAGATCAGTGATTTGTTGTTTTAAGATGACTCTGGTTACCCTGTGAAGGAGAACAATACTCAAAGTAACTGACAATCAACCACCTCTTAGTACATTTGCTTCCTATGAAACCAGATCTAACCAAACAAATAAACAACAAAAGTTAGTGATTATAAAACATAGTGTGTGCTCAAGTATTAAGATATGAAATTCCTCTAAGCTATTTTAGTTTCTCCTCAAGCTATTTTATAAGAGAGATGTTATTACTTCCAGGTTTCAGATGAGAAATTGGGGAATGGGAAAATCAAAGGAACTAACTGAATGTCATACCTGATCCTTAAGAAGCAGGCCAAGATTCTAATCCTCTCTGGGTGGGTGCTGCATGGAGCACCCATGCCTCCTCCAGCTGGGAAGAAACCTGGGGACCAGAGGAAGCCACCACCCTGCCTACAGCAAGAACAGGTGTCTGGTTTCCATGACAACATCAGCATGGGGCATCACGATGAATCCAGTGGGCTCTGAAATAAAACAAGGTGGTATAAACCTGCAGGTCCAAGGGGAGAATCAATACCTGAATTTCCAAGACTGATGCCTGGGGGTCACTGCATGGGAGGCCACTGTGGGGCTAGTCCTCACATTCCCAGGCTGCACACCAGCGTTACTCAGGGCTGGGAGAGGGACAGGCTGGTCCTGGGGAAGGAAGACACAGTCAGGGGCTGAGGCTGGGAGGCCATGGAGCTCAGCCAGGGAGCCTGAGGCCTCTGCTGAGGGCAGTGAGCACCTGTGGGTCCAGGAGAGAATCAGGCCATGTGTTCCTGAGGACTTAGTGCCTGGTGCAGATGACACACAGGAAGACAGCGGAAGTCATTGTCATTCCTGTGCCAACTGCAGGTTACCTCTTTATCCTCTGCTTACCTGGAATCACCTGATCTTATTAAAACTGATTCCTGCAAACAGCAACTGCTTCTGAATATCCAACAGGGATCCAGTCATTATGGTAAGTGAAAAAAAAATTGTAGTATGTGGACAGGATTCTAAGTAATTGGCCCCAAACCCCAGGTCTTGTACCATCCCACTCCACAGGTACTCAAACTGGAATTTCAATAAAATATCTTATTAAGGATCTTGAGCCATAATCATATAAGATGAATTTAAGAGAGGAAGAGAGTACAAACTAGATCTGTCTTCAACATTGAAGCCCGTCCATCTGCACATGGAGGCAGTAGAAGGAGAATTCAGGTAATGAAGACTGGATGTGAGGAGATGTTCTAATGCTGCTCTTGGAGGTGGCAATTAGGGCAGTGTCAAGGAACTCTGTGCTGACGGCCACAGAGAAATTGGGACGTCACCATACAACTGTGGAAAGATGATTCTGCCTCAGCCACTGGACCTAGAAGAAGACCCTGAACTTCAGCAAGGAGAGCTGCACACTGACTGCTCCATTTCAGTCTTGTCAAGCTGAGCAGAGGACCCAGCCTGGACTCCTGAAGGACACGCCTGGGAAGGAACACACTGCTCATACTTGGGAGTTTTTTCCTCAACCACAGAAAACTAGGAGAGACATCACACTGCCATATCTCATCAGAAGGATCAGAAAACTAAACACAAGAGCAATTGTCCCACATGGCTCATGGCTGAGGGGACCCTCAGCTCTCTGCTCTCTCTGCAGTGTGGTCAGGTTCTGCCTTCTTCTGCCCAGAGCTCCTCCTGATCTCTCCACACCCACACAATCCAGGCTGAACTCAGGGCCTTTAAGAAAAAGGAAATGGTGGAATTTCAGGTAAATGGAAGTGGAGAACATCATGACAAGTGAAAGAGCCAGACTCTGGAAGGTGAGGGTCCCATGTCACCCTGATGTGCAAAAGCTAGAGCAAAGGAAGAGGAAAGGGGGGTAAGGTGTCATAGGAGAGAAGGATGACCAGTGGCAAATTAGACAGAGATGGAGGGTCAGGGAACTGGGACAGGGAGGAAATGTGGAAGGAATGCACCACATGACACCATGTGCTTGGGCACAGACACCACAGCACAGTAGTGAGCCCAGCTCCACAGAGGTCTAGAGCCCACTAATGACAAAGGAGCAGATGAATAAACAGAAGGTGGACCAAAGAGATGAGGGAGGGGAGTGGGGATGGAAGAAAGGAAAAGAGGGGGCACCAGGGAATAGATGTAGCACAGTGTATCACATGCCTGCAGATTGTGCCCAGGGAACCATCTGTTTTTCAGAACTCCAATGCACCAATAGGAGCATTTCAAACAGTAATTTGGGCCCTGAAGTATACACATGGAAAAGGGAAATCTACTTAACTAAAAAATATCTTTATAAGTAAATCAGGTATAAACTATGGAAATAAGTTGAGATAACCAGGTATAAACTGCACCTGAGATGGCTCAGGGCAATCATGAGATCCCCCAGGAAACACCCTGAGGACATCCTTAGGGCAAGGAAAAGACAGAGGATTGATCTGCCCACCACTTTCTCCCAAGGGGTCCTGTGCTCTGGAACTTTCTGAGCCTCTGAAATTTTCCTATTTCTGCCTAGTGATTTCCAACCCATTATCCTTAATTTCCTTTATTCTGCTCTTTCAGTAAAAGCACAGGAAGACCACAGTCTGGGGAAACTGCAAACAGGCATGTTTCACAGGTTCAGAGGATGCTGCCCACTCAGGCAGGAAAGCCACAGATGTTTAGTTAAACTGAGAGACACATGGCAGGGTCCTCAGCTCCTGGTGGCCCACTTTCCACACAGTGTAAAGGATGGATCAGAGTTCCTGGACTCCGGAAAAAAGAGGGACAGTCATGTTGGTCAACACAACACAGGCTCCCTCTGTCCCACCCATGGATGAGGAGGGCTGAAATCACTGTCCCTGTGCAGGGAAAAGGACCTTCTCCCCAAGACACCTTGGGGCTAGTTCCAGGAGAACAGTAGTACACATGGAACACACTGAAAATGGGGAGAGAGCCTGGGTGCACTTCTGACCTAGGAAATCTACTTTAAAACCCAGGGTGGTGGCACCTACTCCATAGTGTCCCTGACAAGAAGGAGCACATGGGGTGGGGTATCTCTATCATCTATGAGAAGGAACGAATGCAGATTCCTCCCTGTCCACACAGTCCAGTGGGCTCAGGGGTGCATCTCCTGGGAAATGTTTGGTTGCCCTGAAGGTCAAATGACTAGGATAGGATGGACACCAGTTAAGGATTTTGCCCCCAGAGCTTCACATTGACTACTTCATCGGACATTCTCCTTGTCCTCTTTCCTTGAGCAGGGATACTTGATCTTCAGCTGAAACATGATTTCTATTCCCACACTCTGCTCTTATTTCAGTCACTGGGCAAGGAAAAGGTGACATCTACATTGTCCCTGATACTCTTGTATTTCTGCAGGTAACATCACACACAGAAGCCCTTGAACTTCTTCAACTGCATGCTGTGGCTGGAAGAAATTTCAAACATCAACAATTCTGAGGTGGCACATGTCACCTTCTCTTCTCAGCTGACAAGAAGACAGCAGGATGGTCATTTCTCTCACAGAAGCTGATCTGCAGGCCACCTCCCTGTCTGTGCATCTGTGCTGTCTTAGGAGGGAAGGCCCTGGGCACCATGACCCCTCACAGAGTGAGGCTTCCAAAACAGGGCCTCCTGCCCACACCACAGGAACCCAGGGCTATAACTCTGCTCTATTGCCTCTAACTATAGAAGTCATCTGATGTCCCTGGGCTCATAAGGAGGCCCCTCCCTCCCTCACTCTCCCCACCCAGCGCCTATCAGGGCATTTGCATGCTGCTCCCTGGGGATGACCTTCCTCCAAGGCTGACATAAAAGCTCAGCTGTAATCTGCCCTTGACTCACCAGGACTCCTCAGCTCAGCTTCTCAAAATGAGGCTCCCTGCTCAGCTCCTGGGGCTGCTGCTGCTGCTCTGGATCCCTGGTGAGAACAGAGGGGATGGGAAGGGAAAGGGGGAGAGAGGGGAGCCCTCGTGCCCCATTCTGACCATGTGTGCTCTGTCCACATGAGAGATGTACAGGTCTGTCCTCCTGGACGAGGCAGCTGAGGTCAATTGATGTGACAGTGTATTCCAGAAGGAGCAAGGGACTGGCTCTGATGAAAGTTGTCACATAATAAGAGGGGATGTTGAATTCTAGAGAGGCTCCTAGAGCTTACTCAATTGGAGTTCTTTATGTATATGAATAGTTTTAGTGTATAAATCAAAAACAAAAATTAATTTAGTGTGAAATATACAAAAAAGAAAAAATGCAAAAAGTTTTCTTAAAGTTTCTACATAACCATGCATTACTCTGTGATTTTCCCAGGAAACAGTGGAGCTATTGTGATGACCCAGACTCCTCTCTCTGAGCCCGTCACCCCTGGACAGTCAGCCTCCATCTCCTGCAGGTCCAGTCAGAGTCTCCTTCACAGTAATGGAAACACATATTTGAACTGGGTTGTGCACAAGCCAGTCCAGGCTCCACGGGGTCTAATATATCTTGTTTCCAACCACAACACTGGGGGCCCAGACAGGTTCAGTGGCAGTGGTTCAGGGACAGATTTCACACTGTGAATCAGAAGGGTGGAGCCTGATGATGCTGAAATATATTACTGTGTGCAAGGTACACATTATCCTCCCACAATGGTGCAGCCCCAAACAAAAATCTTTTTTCCTGGGTGGCCCAGCTGCCACATGAGCTGCTGGTCTGGGCAGCAGCTCAGCAGATTCTCTGCCCTGTGAGAGGAAGGTGCTGGGAACTCAGGGAATAGGTGCAGCTGAGGGCTGTGGATCATGACTCCCTGGGCCACACTTCAGGCTATACCCATGAGTGGTCCTGTCAGCTACAGCAGCCTGGCCTGGCATGTGGAGGACAAGCAGAGAGGTGTCCAGGGACCTTCTAAATGAGCAGACACGATGAGGTTGGACACTGCAGAGGGAGCAGAAACTGCCTTGGGTAGGACTTGGCCAAGTTAGTGAAGAGAAGAAGTGAAATGCTAGAGGTCCCTCCAAAAGCTGCTCTCTGTGAAGTTCAGATTCAAACCTAATAAAACAAACAAACAAATGAAACAGAAACATGACTTTGCCTATAATAACTAATAAAAAGAACTTCATGACATTGACTTATTAATTTTGCATAACATTGTATTTCTCTCATTATTACATGTCACTTTCAACAACTAAACACTGATGGTCACTCCAGGTGAACTGGGCTGCACAAAATACCCACAAAAGGACAGAGTAATGCCTGTTTTCTTTGGGTCCTGAGGTAGCTCTCTAACCTTAGGAATCCCTGCAATGAGGGAGAGGAGCAAGTGCTGAATCCTTTTATTGGGAAGAAACCATTTAAATGAGGCAAGGAGTCAGGCTTCAGGGGGTGGAGTCAGCTTTGCGGTGTCTGCTGTCAGCAGATTGACTGACATCTAGGAAGGTCACACCCAAAAGCAGAGCAAGAGTTGGGGACACACAAAGGCAGTTTCCATGGAACCTTCTAACCCTAACAGGGCAAAGGGCAGGATTACAAAGGAAACAGATGAGTGAAACTCAACCCTAGGGACACGCCCCACAAAGAGAAAAGACCAAATCAGGAGTCATGCACTACACCACCAGACACAATGCTCTTTGAGGTCCCAGGGGTGCATCAGGACTGGGAGGTGAGATTACTCAATGTGGTCCCCAAATTTACAGGATTCAGCAGAGGTGATGATACAGACTCCTGTCACCCTACCTGGAACCCCTGGACTGCCTGCTTCCATGTGGGGAAAGATCAGAGTAGGAAGTTACTCATAAGTCTCCCAGATTATGGAAGGTTGTCCCTGGGGCCCTGAAGACTCTGGGTCTCTAAGGCCTTAGGGATTCTTAATGATCCTGGCTAGGTGCCCCTCATGTCACCTCACAGTTTTCTAGTTGAGCCACCAGGGCTACTTATGCTTTGGCCTCTGGTGAAGACAGAAGGGATGAGGAAGAAGAATGGGGAGGAAGGTGAGCCCTGGGGTTCCTATTCTGCACAAGGGTGGGGACCTGAGGGCATCTGCCCACATCAGATGCCTGGGCATGACTGCAGGGAGATGGTCACTCAGGAGAGCCATTATGGTCAAGGTAAATATGATGTTGACCCAAAGGCAGAGCTGGACTGGGAAGGTCAGCAGGAGATGCAGTGGGAGCCCAGGTGCCATCCACAGGCCACAGAAAACACAGCAGGCAGGATCCTGGGAGAGTCGCCTGGGGATGTGGGAGGTGTGCTCTGCCTTCTGACCCAGCCCCTTTCCTCTCCCTGAGCACAGCACCTGTCCAGGGAGAATTGCAGTGTGGGGTCCAGGGCTCAGCTCCTGTCCTATCTGTCAAGCAGACTCCAAGTAACTGCCCAGATCAGTTGGGTTCTCTTCCCCACACTCAACCTGAAGCACAGATTTGTAACAGTTTTTAAAGAAATATGGGGTAACATTTCCTGCAAGATTATAAATTCATGCATAATTAACAAGTTAACATGAGGAAAAACAATAATAAAGAAATGATTAATGCAAAGAAAATCAAGAAATTAGGGAAGTACTCCATTCTACTTTCAAGATGTTATATTTTGTCTCCATTGTCTGAGGTTCAGCCTTCCAAGTGGTCTCTGTGTTGGTGATGCCCTCTTCTGAATCTGAAATTTGGTTTATTGATTTCTTCATTTTCAGGATTTCTGCTTATATTTTTCTCACAATGTCTGACTCTTTATTGAAGTGATCTTTTTCTTTCTGTATTTTTTCTTCTATTTCACTCCTTACACTATGTCTTACTTCACAGATCAAATGTTCTCTGTGCAATCTGATCTCCTTCTTGGACTTTCATTCTACTGTGGTATCAGTGGGTTCTGTCATTGGAGCATCTTGATTTGCTTGGGCCACATCTTTCCCTTGTTTTTTCATGTTATTCCTGTGTTTTCCCATCTAGCAGGATGGACCTAAGGCAGCACACATTCTACCTGTAGACCTGAGATGTCCACACTGCCCAGTCCAGTGGCCATATCAATCATCATCCTGGTAGACCCACCAATGTCACTTAGCACCTCAGAGCACCTTCCACCTCCAGGCACTTTCTTCATGAGCCTCAAGACACCCTCAGGGGTTCTTCCTTGAGTAAGTTATGGGATGACTCTGAGTGTCACATACATGAAGATGACCAAGACAGAATGTCCACGACTTTGCAGACCTTGCTCCCAGGAATTATACACCCACTGCATCACGTGGACATGTCCCTTCTCCTTTTGCCTTAACAGGGCTCCTGTATCTCCAGCTGACACAATGGTTCCTTCTTCCTTCCCCCACCACCTTCTTTTGAACATTTTGCCCTTATTGCATTCACTAGGCCAGGAAAAGTGGCCATCTAACATTGTCCCTGACACTCCCCTGTTTCTCCAGGTTACAGCAGACACAGAAGCTCTGCAGCTGGCTCAACTGCCTGCCGTGGCTGGCAGAAAATCCACTGAGGGATCCTTCTGAGGTAGCACTTGTTACCTTCACTCCTTAGCTCAGAGGGAGCCAACCACTTGGCATTTCCCACCTAGAGGTTGACCTGGAGACAACATCCCTAGCCTAGGGTAAGTACTGTACTAGGGTATCAGCTCTGGACCCCATGACCCCCACAGAGCCAGCTTCCATGACAGGGCCTTTTGCCCAGGCCACAGAGAGCCTGGGCTGCTTCTCTATTGTATTGACGCCAACTATAGAAGACATCTGATGTCCCTGGGCTCACAAGGAGGCCCCTCACTCCCTCACTCTCCCCACCCAGCACCCACCAGGGCATTTGTATGCTGCTCCCTGGGGAGGGCCTTCCTGCAAGGCTGACATAAAAGCTCAGCTCTAACCTGCCCTTGACTCACCAGGACTCCTCAGCTCAGCTTCTCAAAATGAGCCTCCCTGCTCAGTTCCTGGGGATGCTGCTGCTTCTCTGGATCCCTGGTGAGGACAGAGGGGCTGAGGAAGGATAAGGGGGAGGAAGGTGAGCCCTTGGCCCCCATTCTGCCATGTGTGCTCTGTCCTCATGAGAGAGGCACAAGTCTTGGCCTCTAGGATATTCTGGCACTGGTTAGGTATTTGTGAGAGAGGAACATTCCAGAATGAGCAAGGACCTTCCTGTGATGAAGATTGTCACATGAAAAGAGAAGGATGCTTTAGGTGAATTCTCCAGAGTCACTTATGGATTAGAAACTTGATTCCTCTCTAAAAAACTGATATTTAGGCCACATAAATCAAAATCATAAATACTAATTCTATGGAAATATATGAAGAAATACAAATATGTATCATAATATGACAATAACTATGCTTTTCTCTTTTTCCAGGAACCAGTGGTGATGTTGTGCTGACCCAGACTCCTCTCTCTGAACCTGTCATCCCAGGACAGCCAGCCTCCATCTCCTGCAGGTCCAGTCAGAGCCTCCTACACAGTAATGGAAACACGTATTTGAACTGGGTTGTGCACAAGCCAGGCCAGGCTCCACAGGGCCTAATATATGCGGTTTCCAACCGATACACTGGGATCTCAGACAGGTTCAGTGGCAGTGGGTCAGGGACAGATTTCACACTGAGAATCAGCAGGGTGGAGCCTGACGATGCTGGGGTGTATTACTGCTGGCAAGCTACACATTTTCCTCCCACAGTGGTATAGCCCCGAACAAAAACCTCCCTGCCTGGGTGGCCCATCTGCCAAATTAGCTGCTGGTCTGGGCAGCAGCACAGAAGATTCTCTGCCCTGTGAGAGGAAGGTGCTGGGAACTCAGGGAACAGGTGCAGCTGAGGGCTTTGGACCATGACTCTCTGGGCCACAGCTCAGGCCACACCCATGAGTGGCCCTGTCAGCTGCAGCAGCCTGGCCTGGAATGTGGAGGACAACACAGAGGTGTCCAGAGACCTTCAAAATGAGCAGACAGGATGAGGTTGGACACTGCAGAGGGAGCAGGACCTGAGCCCTGGGCAGGACACTGGCAAAAAATCCAAGGACACTGACTTGGGTGCCATTCAGTTCTTGCCCAAGAATTTATTGTTCTGCAATTTTTGTGAATTATAAAAATGAAAAGGAAACTGTAAGAACAGTTCACAAAAATAGAGAAAAGTACAGAGGCCAGAAGAGGAGACAGAGCAGGGAATCACGTAAGTGAATGTCACCAGAATGGCTCACTTGAGAAACAGAGTCTTGGAAAGAGACAGTAAAGAGAAAGGGAGAGGAGGAGGGGGACCAAGGGAGAGAGAGACAGAGAGAGGTTTCTCTGGGTGAGAGAGTTTGAAATGCTGGGTGGAGCATCTGATCCTGGAAGCATCCAGGTGGAAAGAGAGCACATGTGAATAAGGAGACCAGGAGGACAAGGATGAATATGGACAAAGTTCGGATTGGAGGAGGAAAAGGGAGAATCTGTCCTCTGTAAGGAACACCTGGGCAGGGACACCTGTGGAGAAGGCCCACAAAGGACAGACACACAGGGAAATGCAGACAGAGGATGGCACACAAAAGTGGTGCTTACTGCTCTCTGCCTTCTCTTTAATAACCCAAAAGTTACATATTGCCCCCACCAGTGACTGCCCTTCAGCGGTGTTCCTCTAACCCTGAGTGCTGGCTTACTGAGATAAGGTCCAGGTGTCTGCAAACACAGAGCCCCTCTTCTTCAAAGGATGTCACTGTGTAAACCAGGTAGTGCATCCACACAGTTATCCTAATAGCCTCAGCAGGGAATCACTGGGCATTCCAATCCTGGGAATCAGGGTGCCCGTTACCCCCAGGGAGTTTGCTTCCTAGGGGTACGTTTCCCTGTCTATTTCCACAGGCAGAATGAGTGCAATCCTCTGAGTGTGAACATCACCAGATTGTCCTATGTGGGTGAGGAATAATGGTTGGCTCAGTCATGCCATCTGTCCATGGAAACGTGCAGATTTCTGGGACCTGAAAACACACTGTCCCAGAAGACCTCTGCAGCCTTTGTGCTTGGTGATCTCCTGCTGAACTAATAATTATTCAGAACATCCATGTTCTTTATTTTCTCCTGGACCCTGAAATCCCTCCAAGGAAACAATCAAAAATTGTGACCTGTCAAAAGAGAGGAGACAGGAAGGCCAGAGCCCTGAGAGGAGGAAGAGGCTGAGCAAAGGCTCTCTGACCCTCAGCCTGGGGGAGGTGTGGTCTGAGGCTAAGGCTCTTGGGAGAAGCACTGTGGTACTGCTACAGGAACAATCTGCCAAGTCCTCCGCCTAGGGCTGTTAATGGGGAGTGAAATCTGTCCCTGACTCACTGCCCCTGAGCCTCCAGGGGACCCCAGCTGCCCATGCAGATGCCCAGGAGGGGAGCAGTCCCGGAGCTTGTCCTGGCTTTCGCTGGTGACAAGTCACATGGTCCTTGAGGTTGGATAAGAGACTCTGGCTGGACTTGCAGTGACCATATCTTCTGCAGACACAGCCAGGGAGCCTGGAAACAGGGTTATCACCTTGTCCCCACAAGCACCTGCAGTCAGAAAAATCAGGAATAGATCATGAACACACACACACACACACACACACATGCAAACACACACACAAAATCTTTTTCACATGTACATTGAAATATGTCCTTTAAAATTTCCTATTAGTGTGGAAATCAGTACAGAATTAGGTTCATATGCAGAGTAGTCATTAATTCTCACTATATCTTAACATTAGAGCATCAATTCTACCAACGTATTCGTCTGACAACACTGCAGTAGTTAAATTTCTCACAAGAAGCCCAGAGACTCTGGAACATGCACCGCTGTGTGTGGGACACCATCCTGCTGCCTCTGCCTGCCTGAGGCAGCTCAGGTCTCCTGTCAAAGTCCTGGTGTATTAAATGTGTTCAGGTGGGCAGGGCTGCAGGGGCCTCTGCAAAGCCATCAGCAAAGAGGGAAGAAAATTGGCAGGACTATGGGAGGGGAATGGGGAATATATCTGACAAATAAGAAAAGAAAGAGCCAAAAATACCATCAGAGATACTGTTGTTTTGTAAATGGAAAACACAGATGTCAAAGTAGAAGAGCAAACACAAGGAACCAAATGTCTCCACCCTTACGATCTAGAAATATGAAAGGATAAGGAAAAAAAATCATGAACTTGACTTGATAGGCGAAGAGATAGAAACTTAGAAAACACATTAATAACAGACTGGATATCATTGACACTTTAGGGTATGTGATATCCAAAGCCTGTTATATAGCTGACCTGGGAATTTTAGTATTAATCCAGAAATAATATTGACAACTAAATATATGTTTTAGTTTCCATTTAATCAGTGTGAACTGCCCCTTAATTTTCTCTCAGATAGACAATGTGTGACATCACTTCTTTAGTAATAAAATAGTAAAATAAATTATTAAATCAGAATCAAACTCCCCTGGAACTGCAAGGAAACACTTGTGAACCCCACAGCACATGGATTGAGGAAGATATTAATTCTTGAGGATGAGCATGTGAAAGAACATATATCTCTTGAATCCCTTTCTGACAAGTCGTCCTATCCCTGGTATCATTGATAAACTCTAAGCTTTGGCTTTGTGCCTGTTCCAAGGAGATCCTACTCATTTTAAGTCATTCCATTTGCTTCTGCTTATTAAGATAAGGCAGATGGGGATCTGGGTTTTCAGAACCCAGAAAGGCCACCATGCCGACATTCCTGCTCCTCACAGTGTGCAGAGGGCAGTGGCTCACTCAGGAAGGACAGCCACTGAAGTTTATTGTTGCTAAGGGAAACTATAACAGAGTCCTCAGCTGCGGGGGCCCACACACCAAGATCCCACACTGTGGACAGGGTGTGTCATAGGGCCTTGGCTGCCTAGAAAAGCAGCTCAGCCTTGGAGACCAAAATCACAAAGGCTCCTTTTGTCCCAAGCTGGAGGAGGAAGTCTAAATCTAATGTCCCAGAGCTATGGCCCCAGAACACTTCCCCAGTGCCCTTTCCTATGCAATGCCCAGGAGAATTTCTGGGCAGAGGGAATAACACTTGTACATGGAGAGAGTCCACTCAGTGATGTTCTCACAGAGGGACTGTCCTGTTCAGCACAGGACTTGTGACACCTGCTGCCAAGTGCCCTGACAAGGAGCAGCAGAGGGAGGAAGGAATTCTCCATCAATGAGAAGTGCCCTAGAACCTCCCTGACAACCCTACCCAGTGGACTCAAGGGGTTCTTCTCTCAGTAAATGTTTGCATGACTCTGCTAAGTCACACACATGGAGATGGCTACAACAGGATGTCCACCAGTTTGTGGATCTGGCCCCCGGGAATTCCACACTAACTGCTTCAGGTGTACATGTCTCTTCTCCTGCCATGGACAGGGATACTGTCTCTCTAGCTGAAGCACAGGACCCTTTTCCCACCAGCTTCTCTGACACTTTTCATTTTATTGCTTTCAACATGAAGAAAGATGATATCTAACACTGTTCTTCACAGTTTCATATTTCTCCAGGTAACAGCAAACACAGAAGCTTGAGAACTGGCTCCACTGGATGCTGTCAGGGGTCTAAATTCAAACATCAACACTTGTGAAGTGGGACTTGTCACATTGTCTCCTCAGTTGTGAGGGAGCCAGCAGGGTGGATGTTCCCTACCAGGGGCTGACCTGCAGCCTACCTCTAGATGCTTGGTCTGTGCTATCTTATGGAGGAAAGCCCTGGGCACCTTGATGCCCACAGAGCCTGGCTTCCATGATGAGGCCCCCTGCCCACACCACAGTTAGCCTGGGCTGTTTCTCTACTGTATTTCCTCCAAATGTACAAGACATCTGATGTACCTGGACTCACAAGTTAGGCCCCTCCCTCACTCCCTCTCCCCACCCAGTACCCACCAGGGCATTTGCGTGCTGTTCCCTGGGGATGGCCTTCCATCAAGGGTGACATAAAAGCTCAGCTCTAACCTGTCCTTGACTCACCAGGACTTCTCAGCTCAGCTTCTCAAAATGAGGCTCCCTGCTCAGTTCCTGGGGCTGCTGCTGCTCTGGATCCCTGGTGAGGACAGAGGGGATGAGGTGGGAGACAGGGGAGCAAGGGGAGCCCTGGACACAAAATGTTCACATGTGTGCTATATCCATGTAAGAGATGTGCAGTTCTGTCTTCTAGGATGAGGTCTCTGAGGTCAATTGATGTGAGAGAGTATTCCAAAAGGAGCAAGGAACTAGGCTCTGATCAATATTGTCACAAAGTAAGTGGGGGATGTTGTAGGTCAATTCTAGAGAGGCCCTTCTAAATTACAATATTTGAGGTGTATTTAAACATAAATAACTTTACTGTACAAATCAAAATCAAAAAAATAAGTTAACCTGAAATCCACAATAAAGGAAAAAGCACAAATTCTCCTAAAATATTTACATAATCTTGCATTGAAATATAATTTTTTTTCAGGAACCAGTGGGATGTTGTGATGACCCAGACTCCTATCTCCGAGCCTGTCACCCCTGGACAGCCAGCCTCTATCTCCTGCAGTTCCAGTCAGAGCCTCCTACACAGTGAAAGAAACACCTATTTAAACTGGGTTGTGCACAAGCCAGGCCAGGCTCCACAGCTCCTAATCTATAAGGATCCAACCACTACACTGGGGTCTCAGACAGGTTCAGTGGCAGTTGGTCAGGGACAGATTTCACACTGCGAATCAGCAGAGTGGAGGCTGAGGATTCTGGGGTGTATTACTGCTGGCAAACCACATAGCATCCTCCCACAGTGGTATAGCCCCGAACAAAAACCTCCCTGCCTGGGTGGCCCAGATGACACATGAACTGCTGGTCTGGGGAACATCTCAGCAGATTCTCTGCCCTGTGAGAGGAAGGTGCTGGGAACTCAGGGAACAGGTGCATCTGAGGGCTGTGGACCAGGACTGCCTGGGCCACAGCTTGGGCCACACCCATGAGTGGCCCTGTCAACTGCAGCAGTCTGGCCAGGCATGTGGAGGACAACACAGAGGTGTCCAGGGACCTTCTGAATGAGCAGACAGGATGAGGGTGGACACTGCAGGAGGAGCAGGACCTGAGCCCTGGGCAGAACTCTGGTGCAGGCAGGGGATGGTATAGGGACCTCCTGCAGGTCCCTTTATGCTTGCAAATGCTGTTCTTTGTGAAATTGGGATTAAAATCTAATCACAAATACAAAAAATAACTTATAAACGGAAAATGATGGCTTATTAACTGGGAACTTAATCTTGTATTCTCTTATTATTCCAGTGTCCACCTGGGATACAGTGAGGATGCAGTTTCCACTCCCTGCCTGACACCCTTGACTCCCTGCCTTCATCTTTGAAAGGATCAGAGTTGGAAAAGTCACTCATATATCACCAAGAGGGTGGAAGGTTGTGCCATGGTGATGAAGGTGATTCCTGGATAATAGAGCTCCTGGTGAATGTAACTGAAATCCCAAGGTCCTTTTTTTGATGAGTATTAAATTTATATGCAAATATTTATTTATGTGGAAGCGATTGTGGTGAAGGGAAACTGTGATTAAAAGCAGACAGTTAGTTGTCCTTGCTTTGGAGAAACCACTGAAGACACTGCTCACAGAGGAACAACCACTCAGAGAGATGCAGAGGTGTGTAAATGGCAGACGAGGGGAAGCGTGAATTAGTGGATGAATGTGCACTAATATTGGTTACAAAAACTGCCACAGTCTGGCTGGGCACAAAATCACGAGCTACTCAAGCAGGAACAAACTTTATTTTTGAAACTGCCGCCAATGCCCCATATGCTCCCGGGAAGATTGCCTACCGACCCACGCGGCATTCTTCCGGACCCCCACAGGAAGTCCCTCCTCTGGAATTCCCTCCTACCGCACTTCCCCAACCAATGGGAACTCTCCAGGAGTCCCATAGCAGGCCGAGGTGGACAGCAGGAGTCCAATATCCATATGAATGCAGATCTTAACATAATCATATCATCTCAATGGCTTGCTGGCATCACCTTTCAACCAAAAATGTCATGCATCATATTACTTGACTGTGGCTCTTAGCATCTCCCCCCTTCTCTTTAATTAAGCAACAAGCAATGTGGCTAGGGACTGTGCCTGTTAGGTTTCTCCAATTCAACATATGGTTCTTACCCGTCATCGGATGAACTGACATCTAGGCGTCAGCCTCCTGTCTTAGGTTGATACCACTGCAATTGGATCATACCCATCACTGACTACCGGTCCAGCATATAGCCTTACTTGTGGATAGGCCTATGTACCAGTGCGGGGGTGAGGTTCTTTGCCTCACCTCTGTTGGCCCCCAAATGAGACCATCACTAGCAGAAGGGAGGAGGATACAGAAATGCCACGACACGAAGCCAATTGATGGCTCCTTAGGAAAAATTGCATCACTGGTGACATACCAGTAAAGATATGCTAGCACTACCATAATTCACTGCATCAATAGATAGATCACAATGCATACAAGTGATACATAGTCCAGGCAAGATCTGCAAGCAGTTCAAAGTGGAGGAATCTATCAATATGTCCATTTCCTCCCAAAATAAATTGACTCCTTGAATGAGCATTACTTGTTGAGTTATTATTCATTGGTGCATAAGTTTATACAGTTTGTTCTGATAACTATCGAAGAAACTGTAGTTTGGTTTTATCTTTGTCTTCACCGGCACTGGGATGAAGATAGGAATTCTGACATTGATGCTAAAAAAAATTATGTAACATTCCAACAGGTACTAGGAAAACAATTTTTTGAACAATTTACATTATCCTGAACAGAATTATTAAATATAATGGAAAGGAAAGGTGAAAGTAAACAAACAGATCTGTTAACCTGCTTATTTGTACACATATTAAAACAATCCTCAACAGCTGTTTACCCAATTTAAATTAAACCATTAAAATCACGTGAATAATAAAAAAAATTCGGATCAATTTATTCATGAGCACTCCTCATATATGATATATGGACATACGCACATACAGACATACAACACAAAAGAGAAGTGTGCACACATAACATACAACACATAAGACAATAGTAAAGGCCTTGTAGCTTTACATAGGTGAAATCTCCATTGCAATGTTTAAAAACTCCACACTCAAAAAATAAAACTGATCAGAAAAACATTAACCTAGGTCTGTATGAGCTCAAAAATAAAATAAAACTTTATGATGTGGGAAAAAGCAATAATAAAATAGATATTGAAAAAAGCATTCTGGTTAATCACTGTCGAAGATGTAAGAATAGCCAAACTGGAGCTCTGGATATCAGCTGTTATGGATTTGAGTCAAATCATCTTCTTTTTGTTCTGTAGAAATTGTTTTGGTTAGTCTCTCTGGAATCCAAATTGGCTGCTGTTCTCCCTGTGGAAACACACAAACAGAACCCTGACTCCAGACAATCACTGGGTCAGGACCTTTCCATTGTCCTGTTAGAATATCCTTCCAAAGTACCTTAGGCTTATGTACATTTTTTGGATACAAATGTCTTTCTGCAGCACTAAGCCCTGATGAATCCAAATTTTAAAAGTTTAGAGTAAAAAGGGTTATTTTAAGTTTATCTTTGGGGGATATATATACCCCTTTCCAATTCCCTCCTTTTGTTTTAACAAGTACATTTTAATAGTTTGATGAGCTCTTTCAACTATGCCTTGTCCCTGTGGATTGTATGGAATTCCTGTTATGAGTAATGCCAAATGATGAGCAAAATTGTTTAAAAGAGGTAGAAGTATAGCCAAGACCATTATATGTTTTTAACTGTTTTGGAACGCCCACAGTGGCAAAATATTGTAAGCAATGAGCTATAACATCTTTAGTTTTTTTCTCTGGCATGAAGGGAGCCCATCAAAAATCCAGAAGAAGTATCAACAGTAACATGCAAATATTTTAATTTTCCAAATTCTGGCAAGTGTGTGACGTCCATCTGCCAAATATGGTTAGGTATCAGTCCTCTAGGATTGACTCCATGATTAACTTGTGGTAAAAAGGTCACACAATTTTGACATTGTTTTATTATATGTCTGGCTTGTTCTTTAGTTATTTTATAATGCTTTTGTAAAGTATTAGCATTGACATGGAACCTTTTATGAAAATTTGTAGCTTCTTCTATTGTGGAGAAAATATGTATGTCATGTGTAGATTTATCTGCTAATTCATTGTGCAAACTAAGGTCTCCAGGCAATCCTGTATGTGCCTTGATATGTCCTATAAAAAATGGATCTTTTCTGTCCCATATTAGACTTTGTATAGTGGAAAACAAAGAGAAAACAGTACAAGAAGGGGGAAATCCTACTAGCATCTTCAAGGGATACTATAGCATTAACTATATACTGACTATCAGAAAATAAATTAAATACAGAATCTTTAAACATCACAAAAGCTTGTAATATTGCATTAAGCTCTACCTTTTGAACTGATTGTTTGGGTACTAAAAATGTAAAAGTTTGATCAGGGGTAACTACTGCTGCTGTACCATTATTTGACCCATCAGTGAATATATTTGGAGCATTCATGATAGGTGTTTTTCTTGTCATTTTTGGAAAAACTACAGGATGCTTAGACCAAAAAGACAACAAAGGATTAGATGGTAAGTGATTATCAAATGAAACATTAGATTTACATATGATTATTGCCCAAGTACTTAACTCATTAGCTAACTCAACAATTTGATTCATAGTATATGGAGTAATAATTTTATTGGGAGAAATCCCAAACACTCCCTTTGCTGCTCTTATTCCTTTGAGTTTTAATTGTCCTACAGCCTCAGGATACCTAGTAAGAATAGTGTTAGGAGAATAAGATAAATGTATCCACAATAATGGACCTTCTTGCGAAAATACTCTAGTAGGAATATATTTTGTTGGTAGTACAATAAACAATAAAGGCAAACTTATATCAATTCTATCCAAATGTATATTTTCCATATATGTTTCAATGATTTTTAATGCCTTTCTTGGTTCAGGCGTTAACATATGGGGTGAATTTGGATCTGATGGACCTTTTAGGATATCAAATAAAGGTCCTAGCTCTCCTGTTGGTATGCCTAGATAAGGCCTTATCCAATTTATGTCTCCCAATAACTTTTGAAAGATGTTAAGTGGTTTGAGTTGATCTACTCGTATTTGAATTTTTGGTGGACGGACCATGGTTGAGGATAATAGAACTCCTAAATAATTAATTGGAAGATTTAATTGTACTTTATCTATTGTTATCTCTAGATTATAATTTTTTAATAAATTTGTAAGTGTGGCATAACATTCTAACAATGTGTTTTTATCTTTATGTGCCAATAACACATCATCCATATAGTGAAATGTTTGTAGTTCAGGATTTTGATTTCTAAGTGGCTGGATTGCTTTGTTAACATAAATTTGACACATAGTTGGACTATTAGCCATCCCTTGAGGGAGTACTTTCTATTCTTATCTCTGATCAGGACCTTCATGATTTGGTGCAGGGATAGTAAATGCAAAACGTGGACTATCCTGAGGATGAATTGGAATTGAAAAAAAAAAACAATCTTTAATATCTATAGCTAAAACATACCAGGTTTATGGTAAATCAGACAATTGGGGAATCCCTGATTGAGCAGGTCCCATAATAACCATCTCATTATTAATGGCTCTTAAATCTTGCAATAATCTCCATTTACCAGAATTCTTTTTAATGACAAAAATGGGAGTATTATGGGGAGATATGGAAGGTTGTATATGTCCCTCCGCTAATTGTTGTTTGACCAGGTCATGGGCTACTTGTATCTTTTCTTTAGTCAGGGGCCACTGAGGAACCCACACTGGTCTTTCTGATTTCCAATTAATTTTGATTGTCTCAGTGGCCCTTTCTGAAAACCCAATCCATGTCTATTTATTCCTTGATCTATTTGAATTGGTGGTGTCATACCTTGTTCTTGTCCTCTTAATCTTTTTTCTTTCCTAAAGCCTTGTCTAGCCCTAGTAGTGGGTGCATTAGGATTGATGTTATTTGTTAATGTCAAACCTAATTGATCTAGGACATCTCGTCCCCATAAATTTATAGGAAGATGATCCAATACAAAGGGCTGTATAGTTCCTTCACATCCTTCAGGATCCTTCCAATCTAATACCATTGCACTTCTATGGGGATTAGTTGCCACTCCTAGGTCTCGAAGCATTTGAGTGGCTTGTTGTAATGGCCAATGTTTTGGCCATTCTTGATGAGATAGGATGCTAAGGTCAGCACCTGTGTCCAGTAACCCACTATATTCATTTCCTTGAATATTTAGTTTTGGTATTGGGTGAGAATCTAAATTTAAAGACAGCATAGCCCAATCCACACATGTGGATCCTAATCCTCTGGAACCTCTTTCTACAGAATGACTGGAAATTTTATCATACAGGCTGGGTATTATTAATAACTGTGCTATTGTATCTCCTGGTGAAATTACTGATATACCTCTTGGAGAATTAGCTATAATTTTTATTTCACCTTCATAATCAGGATCAATTACCCCAGGACTTATCATAAGTCCTTTTAGTGTAGAAGAACTGTGTCCCAATAATAAGCCTACTGTTCCTTGGGGAAGAGGTCCTTTTACTCCTGTGGGAATGATTTGAACTCCCATCTCTGGAGTTAGTATTGCTCTGGCAGAGGCGCAGATATCCAACCCTGCACTCCCTCTAGTTTGTCTAATGAGGTATTTAATGTATAATGTGTCCTGGGCACTACCCTGATGGTGTTGCTGGGTTCCTCCATTGCCCCGTATATGTGTGGTTGTGGGCCCTGGAGCATTGGGCCCCCCCCAGTCCATTTTTTGGCAATGGAGCCTGATGCCTTTCTCCACGATATCGTGGGTAAACACTTGGTCCTTGTCCGTTTTTTGATAACGGAGTACCCTCTATGTTGGTTTGAGAACAGTATTCATTAGCCCAATGTCTCCCTCTACGGCATTGTGGGCAAATACCCGGTATTCTATTCCTTTGATACCTAGCTTTGTTAAACCCTCCTCCTATGGGGCAACTCCTTTTAAAATGTCCTGTTTGTTCACAATTGTAGCATGTTTTTTGGCCTGGCATCTAAAGCCTGTTTTACTGCTGCCAAGACTTGCCCTTGTTCATTAATGTCTCTACGTAATTTAATATTGTGTTTAAATCTTCATGTCTCCATGGTCTAATGAACTCTCTGCACAATGATTTGCTTGGTCATAAGCCAGTTGTTTTATAAATGGCATTGCTTGTTCTGTATCCCCCAAAATTCTGGAAGCCGTTTGAATAAGCCTGTACACAAATTCAGCGTAAGGTTCATTAGTTCCTTGTATTACCTTAGATAATTGTCCTTGTAAATCTCCATGCCCCTGTAAACTTTTCCATGCCCTAACCGCATCTACAGCAATTTTTGCATATATGCCAGGATCATATTCAATCTGTTGCCATTGACCCTCATAAGGTCCTTTTCCAAACAACATATCTAGATTTCTTTGAGGGTAACCGGCTGCTGCATTTCGCCCAGCTGTCTCCGTGAAAAATTCCTCATTGGCAACCTTCCATAACAAATATTGTCCTCCATTTAGCACAGATCGACACATGTTAGCCCAATCTGCTGGCGTCATGTCCAAGTTGGTAATGGATTCGACCATGCTCACAGTGAAGGGTGCTTGTGGGCCATAGGTTGTTACAGCCTCCTTTAATTGCTTCACTGTTTTGAAATCTAAAGCACGGTGAATTTGTTGCCCTCCTGCCTGCTCAAGGACAGGGCATGCTAATCTTTAAGGTCCTGCTTCAGGATTCCGTCCATCAATTACGGGGGTTGAGGGCCACTCAACTGTAGATGGAGCTGTTGGTTGAATTATGCCCTCTGGTGATAGAACAAAGTTAGTAGCAGCCTCCTGTTCTAGCACCCCCCTGATGGTTGTTTCTCCTTTAAGCTTTCTTCCTTTAAATTTTCCTCTGTCTGACTAGCTCGAGAGACCTTCTCTTTTGCTTGACCTAACATGTTTTCTACCATAGTCTGGACCTCTAACTATTTACTTAACAGTCTTTCAGTTTGTTTTTTACTAATTTCTAATCTACTATAAAGGTAATGCAACCCAATAAGATAACATAAAACAAAACCGAAACAGAATGAAACAAAAACAGAACAAAAAATTGTTGTATCAATTTTCTCTTTCTCATGGCCGAACAACTTCAAACCTTGAGCCAACCATTTTTCCCAGTTTGCCTGAGAAAGTTCTAGGGATAGACAGCTTGAAACAAAAACAAAATAAATCAAAACAAGAACACATTGTTTTTTTGAAATGGTCACCCATTCTCTCACCTTCCCTCAGGGGCGAGCAATTTTACTCACCTCCAAGATTCAGGCGTCCCCCGCACGGGCCACCAATTGCCACAGTCTGGCTGGGCACAAAATCATGAGCCACTCAAGCAGGAACAAACTTTATTTTTGAAACTGCCGCTAATGCCCAATAGGCTCCTGGGAAGATTGGCGACCGACCCACAGGTGTTCTCCCTGACCCCCACAGGAAGTCCCTCCTCTGGAATTCCCTCCTACCGCACTTCCTCAACCAATGGGAACTCTCCAGAAGTCCCATAGCAGGCCAAGGTGGACAGCAGGAGTCCAAAATCCATATGAATGCAGATCTTAACATAATCATATCATCTCAATGGCTTGCTGGCATCAACTTTCAACCAAAAATGCCATGCATCATATTACTTGGCTGTGGCTCTTAGCAACAAACAATGGGTGAGTACCTTGTGCAGATCAAAATGTACTTAAACCTGGAGAGCTTGAAAAGCAGTGTGTTAGAAGAAAAAAAGGAAATAAATGTAATTAAAAATTATACTGTTTCATAGAGAGGAAAAAGTTATTCCACTGGCTGTGGGAATGGAAACCAGAGCTTCTGCCCAAGAGGCACCTGCCCCACCACTGACCAACACCCCACAATATGCTCAAGACCAACCCTGTGCCAGGGCCACACAGGAAGCCATGGCCTGATTCCTCACTCACAGAAATGGTGGTGGGAAAGTTAAAATGCTAATAGCTTAGCTGCTTGGTTGGGGCAATATTTTATAATAATTATCCAATGCATACAGAGAAACAGAAAGAAGTTAAAAGAAAATGATGGCAAAGCGGTATTGTCCATTGTTCACACAAAATAATGTTGTTTCACTGGGTAACGTAAACATGCATGCACCATACATAATGTTACCATCACAGATAGAAGGTCAATGGATGGAAGTGTTCAGCATTTCCTGAATTGTCCATGAAGTGTAAGAGTGCTAATGAGCTGACTTATCTCTATGAAAATAAAGGGTGTCTTTTGTTTTCTTTTTCATGGTTTACCTTGTTAAAGAGTGATTTTTTTTTTTTGGGGGGGGGTGGGAAACCCTGTCCTCTTCTCCAGTTCAGAGTCCAGATCCATGAAACAGCAGGATCAAAGACATCCAACATACACCTTTCCAAATATGCTGAACTTAAATTCTCACTTTTTTATTACTGAATATATTTAAATTCATTTAATTTTCTTTAATATTGCATTCAAATAAGATTCATGCAAATACCAAAATTAGGGAGCTTGTTAAACTTGGCCTCCAGGGCCAAGGTCTCCTTAGCTTTGGAATATTCCGAGCATGTGCTAGGTCGCCAGGAGCACAGGTGACTTCTAAACACCAGAGACTCCTGTCTTCATCCAGAGGTAACTGGCCTGGGAACAGAGCCCTCCACATGGAAGGGTCAGGGCTTCTAGCTCCCTGCAGAAGAGAAGCTGGGGGATAAAGGCCCACCACCCAGACTCCTCAGGAGATAGTTCCAGGGCTCTGAGCAGGTCCAGAGCCACAGAAAACCAGAGGAAGGGAGGTAGCAGCAGTTTCTGCAAGTGTAAGCAGAAGTATTGAGAGAGAAGGACTCAGCAATGGGCAGGTCAGAAAGGGGCCCAGGTAGAGAGCTCCAGGGTAAGGGGCCTGCTAAGAAATACCACCAGGCAGCAACAGGGGTCAGGGTGGACACTGAAACCACCCTCAGAGCTCACCTACGTGTGAGTTCTGAGGTGTGGTTGGCAGGTGTGGGCTACTTACTACGTGGGAGACTCTGTGTTGGGACTCCAGAACTGCAGGGGAACTGGGGGGGAAATGCCACGCCAACCCTCAAGAGGGAAGTTGCTCTCTCCATGGGCTGAGATCTAAGCAACAGGGTTACAGAGCTCCCATGAGGCTCCAAACACACAGTCCAGGTGTGGGACCAAGGGTGTCTCCCTAGAACAAGAAAAATAAGCCTCTAAGCTCAGTGAGAAACCACCCAAAAGTTACCCAGGGGAGAATGTGACATATATAGGGGTTTGGTAATTTAATGTTTATTTTGATGAAAGTCCTGCTAAGTGGCCCAGGGTGGACTCTAACATGCATTCCTCCTCACTCAGCACTCTAAGTCACTGAGATCCCAAGGATGCACCCCAAGTTCATCTGCTTTGTTGTTTTAAGATGATACTGGTTACTGTGTGAAACAGAAGAATATGGAAAATCATTGAGCATCAACCCCTCTGTACATTTGTTTCCCAGGAAACTTGATCTAAGCAATAAAAGTTAGTGATTACTAAGAATGTAGGATGTGCCCAGATACTAAGATACGCAATATTCACATATGCTATTTTAGTGAATCCTCAGGCAATTTTCTAAGGATATGTTATTATGCCCATGTTGCTAATGAGAAACTGAGATGTGGGGAAAGTGAAGAAACTAACCCAATGTCACACACAATCATTAAGGCAGAGCCAAGTTTCTAATCCTCTCTGTGTGGGAGCTGCATGGAGCACACCATGCCTCCTCCAGCTGGGAAGAAACGTGGGGAATAGAAGAAGACACCAGCCTGCCTATAGCAAGGACATCAGCATGTGGCAGCAGGATGGATCCACTGGGCACTAAAATAACTTCAAGGTGGTATAAGCCGACAGGTCAAGGGGAGAATACATAGGTGAATTTCCAAGACTGATGCCTGGGGGGCCACTGCATGGGAGGCTACTGTGTGGATTGTCCCCAAGTTCCCAGGCTTCATACCAGTCATGCTCAGGGCTGGGAGAGGGAAGGGCTGGTCCTATGGAAGAAAAACACAAAGTCAATGTGTGGGGGCAGACAGGGCTTGAGGCTGGGAGGCCACAGAGTTCAACCAGGGATCCTGAGGCCTCTGCTGAGGGCAGTGAGTGTCCATTGGTCAAGAAGAGAAGCAGGCCATGTGTTCCTGAGTACTTAGTGCCTGATGCAGCTGACACAAAGGGAAGATGGGGAAAGTCATTATCATTCCTATGCCAACTGCAGGTTACCTCTTTATTCTCTGCTTACCTGGAATCACCTGATCTTATTAAAACTGATTCCTCCAAACAGTACCACTTCTAAATATCCAAAAGGGATCCAGTCATTATGGTAATTGAAATAAAATGGTAGTATGTGGACAGGATTTCAAGTTGTTGGCCCCACACCCCAGGCCTTGCACCATCCCAATCCCAAGGTACCCAAATAGGAATTTCAATAAAATTTCTTATGAAATATTTTGAGACATAATCAAATAAGTTGAATCTAAGAGAGAGAGAGAGAGAGTACACATTAGATCTGTCTTCAACATTGAAGCCCATCCATCTGCACATGGAGGCAGAAGAAGGAGGATCTCAGGCCATGAAGACTGGATGTGAGGAGATGCTCTAATGCAGCTCTTGGAGGCAGGAGGAGCCACATTTCAAACAATTAGGGCAGCGTCCAAGAGCTCTGTGCTGATGGCCACAGGGATATTGGGACCTCACCCTACAACTGTGGAAAGATGACCCTGCCACAGACACTGGACCTGGAAGAAGATCCTGAACTTCAACAAGGAGAGCTGACAAAGACTGTTCTATTTCAGTCTGGTCAGGCGGAGCTGAGGACCCAGCCTGGACTCGAGTGACAGAAAACTAGGAGACACATCACACTGCCATATATCATCAGATGGATCAGAAAATGAAACAGAAGAAGGAAGTGTCCCACATGTCTCATGGCTGAGGGGACCCTCACCTCTCTGTTCTCTCTTCAGTGTGGTCAGGTTCTGCCTTCTTCTGCCAAAGAGATCCTCCTGATCTGTCCACACCCACACAATCCAGGCTGAACTCAGGGCCTTAAAGAAGAAGGAAATGGTGGCATTTCAGGTAAATGGATGCAAGTGGAGAACATCATGATAAGTGAAAGAGCCAGACTCTGGAAGGTGAGGGTCCCATGTCACCCTCCTATGCAAAAGCTAGAGGAAAGGAAGGGGAAAAGGGGGTAAGGTGTCATAAGGAGAGAAGGATGACCAGTGGCAAAGGAGACAGAGATGGAGGCTCAGGGTCCTGGGAGAGGGAGGAAATGTGGAAGGAATGCACCACATGACACCATATGCTTGGGCACTGACACCACAGCACAGCAGTGAGCCCAGCTCCACAGAGGTCTCGAGCCCACAAATGACAAAGGAGCAAATGAATAAACATAAGGAGGACAGGAGATAAGAGGGAGGGGTGGGGATGGAAGAAAGGGAAAGAGGGGACTCCAGGGACTAAGATGGAGCACAGTGTATCCCCTGCCTGCATATTGTGCCGAGGGAACCATCTGTATTGCAGAGCTCCATTGCACCAACAGGAGCATTTACAATAGTAAACAGGCCACTGAAGAAAAGTCATGGAAAGGGGAAATCTACTTACCTAAAAATATCTTTACAAGGAAATCAGGTATTAACTATGGAAATCAGTTGAGATAACCAGATCTAAGCTGCACCTGAGATGGCTCAGGCCCATCATGAGATCCCCCAGGAAACACCCTGAGGACGTACTTAGGAAAAGGAGAAGACAGAGGAGTGATCTGCCCACCACTTTCTCCCAAGGGGTAATGTGCTATGGAACTTTCTGAGACTCTTCACTTTTCCTATTCCTGCACAGTGAGTTCCAACCCATTCTCCTTCATTTCCTTTTCTTCTGCTCATTTAGAAAAAGCACAGGAAGACCTCAGCCTGGGGAAACTGCAAACAGGCATGTTTCACAGGTTCAGAGGACACTGCCCAATCAGGGCAGAACAGCCACAGAAGTTTAGCTAAACTAAGAGACACAAGGCAGGGTCCTTGGCAGCTGGTGGCCCAAGTTCCACACACTGGAGAGGTTGGGTCAGAGGTCCTGGGCTGGGGAGAAAAGCCTCTCAGCCATGTTGGCCAACACAGCACAGGCTCACTCTGTCCCATCTGTGGATGAGGAGGGCTGAAATCAATTTTCCTGTGGAGGGAAAAGGACCTTCTCCCCAAGACACCTTGGGGCAAGTCCCAGGACAACAGTAGTGCACCTTGAACCCCCTGAACATGGCAAGAGTGCCTGTGTGCAGTTCTGACCTAGGGAATCTACTTTAAAACCCAGGGCGGTGACACCTGCTCCCTAGTGTCCCTGACAAGGAGGAGCACATAGATGCCTCTATCATCTATGAGAAGGAACTAATGCAGAATCCTCCTTGTCCACACTGTCCCGTGGGCTCAGGGGTCCATCTCCTGGGAAATGTTTGGTGGCTCTGAGTGTCAAATGCATGGAGATGACTAGGAAAGGATGGCCACCAGTTACAGACCTCACCCCAGGAGCTTCACATTGACTACCTCAGGGGACAGGCTCCTTGTCCTCTTTCCTTTAGCAGGGCTACTTGTTCTTCAGCTGAAACAAGATTTCTCTTCCCTCCAGCTTCTTGTCACACTTGTGCTATTATTTCATTCACTGGGTGAGGAAAATGTGACATCTAAACTGTCCCTGATGCTCTTGTATTTCTGTAGGTAACATCAGACACCAGAAGCTCTTGAACCTCTTCAACTGCATGCTGTGGCTGGAATTAATTTCAACCATCAAAACTGGTGAGGTGGTACTTGTCACCTTCTCTTCTCTTCTCAGCTGAGAGGAGGACAGCAGGAAGGTCATTTCCTCACAAAGGCTGATCTGCAGGCCACCTCCCTATCTGTGCATCTGTGCTGTCTTAGAAGGGCAGGCCCTGGGCCCCATGACTACTCACAGAGTGAGGCTTCCATGATGAGGCCTCCTGCCCACATCACAGGCACCCATGGCTATGTCTCTGCTCTAATTCCTCCAACTGTAGAAGACATAGGATGTCCCTGGGTTCACAAGCAGCAGTCCCCACGCTCCCTCATTCTCCCCAGCCAGCACCCACCAGGGCATTTGCATGCTGCTCCCTGGGGAGGGTCTTCTTGCAAGGCTGACATAAAGCTCAGCTCTAACCTGCCCTTCACTCACGAGGACTCCTCAGCTCAGCTTCTCAAAATGAGGCTCCCTGCTCAGCTCCTGGGGCTGCTGCTGCTCTGGATCCCTGGTGAGGACAGAGGGGTGGGGAAGGAGAAGGGGGAAGGAGGTGAGCCCTGGGCCCCATTCTGTCCATGTGTGCTGTGTCCACATGAGGGATGTGCAGGTCCGTCCTCCAGGATGAGGCAGCTGAGGTCAATTGATGTGAGGCAGTATTTCAGAAGGAGCTAAGGACTGGCTCTGATAAAAGTTGTCACATAATACAAGGGGGATTTTGAAGGGAATTTTTGAGAGGCTCTTAGAGCTTACTCAACTAGAGTTCTTTATGAATAGTTTAGGATGTATAAATCAAAAATAAAAATTAATTTAGTCTTAAATGTACAAAAAATGGGAAAACATTTCATAAATTTTCTACATAACCTTGGATTGCTCTGTGATTTTTACAGGAACCAGTGGAGATGTTGTGATGAACCAGACTCCTCTCTCCGAGCTCGTCACTCCTGGACAGCCAGCCTCCATCTCCTGCAGGTCCAGAAAGAGCCTCCTATACAGTGATGGAAAAACCTATTTACACTGGGTTGTGCACATGCCAGGCCAGACTCCACAGGTCCTAATATATGGGGTTTCCAACTGGTTCCCTGGGGTCTCAGATAGGTTCAGTGGCAGTGGGTTAGGGACAGATTTCACACTGAGAAATATCAGGGTGGAACCTGAGGATGCTGGGTGTATTACTGTGTGCAAAGTCTACATATTCCTCCCACAGTGGTGCATCCCTGATCAAAAACCTCCCTACCTGGGTGGCCCAGCTGCCATATGAGATGCTGGTCTGGCAAGCAACTCAGCAGATTCTCTGCCCTGTGAGAGGAAGGTGCTGGGAACTCAGAGAACAGGGTACAGCTGAGGGCTGTGGACCATGACTGCCTGGGCCACAGCTCGGCCACACATGAGTGGCCCTGTCAGCTGCAGCAGCCTGGCCTGGCAGATGGAGGACAAGCACAGAGGTGTCCAGGGACCTTCTGAGTGAGCAGACAGGATGAGTGAGGACACTGCAGGAAAAGCAAGACCTGGGCCCTGGACAGGACTCTGGTGCAGGCAGGGATGGTGTAGGGACTTTCTGCAGGTCCCTTGTGCTTACAAATGCTGTTCTTTGTGAAATAGGGGTTCACATCTAATCACACACAAAAAAATTACAAAGCTTGTAATAACTTATGAAAGGAAAATGATGGAAATGGCTTATTAATTGGGTACTCAATCTTTTATTTCTCTCTTATTTTTCCAGGAACCAGCAGGGATACAGTGAGGATGCAGTTTCCACTCTCCCTGCTGACACCCTTGACTCCCTGCCTTCATCTTGGGAAGGATCAGAGTCGGAAAAATCACTCAAGAGGGTGGAAGTTTGTGCCTTGGTGATGAAGGTGATTCCTAGATAATAGAGCTCCTGGCGAATGTAACTGAAATCCCAAAGTCCTATTTGTGATGAGTATTAAATTTATATGCAAATATTTATTTATGTGGAAGAAAATATAATTCAAAATTTTTAAATTTAAAAAGAATGTTGTGAATAAGTAATTTTTAAAATATTTGGAATCCCAGAAATGTAAAAGAAGCAATTGTGGTGAAGGGAAACTGATTAAAACCAGACAGTTAGTTGTCCTTACTTTGGAGAAACCACTAAAGACACTGCTCACAGAGGAGCAATGACTCAGAGAGACATGGAGGTATGTAAAAGGCATATGGAGGAAGGCAGGAATTTGTGGATGAATGTGTACTAATATTGGCTGCACAAATGACGGGTGAGTACCTTGTACACATTGAGATGTACATAAACCTGGAAAGCTTGAAAAGCAGTGTGTTAGCAGGAAAAAAAAGGAAATAAATGTAATTAAAAATTATACTGCTTCATAGAGTGGAAAAAGTCAATCCTCTGGCTGTGGGAATGGAAACAAGAGCTTCTGCCCAAGAGGCATCTCCTCCACCACTGACCAACATCCCACAACATGCTCAAGACCAACCCTGAGCCAGGGCCACAAAGGAAGCCATGGCCTGATTCCTCACTCACAGAAAGGCAGGGTGGTGGGGAGGATAAAATGCTAATAGCTTAGCTGCTGGGTTGGGGCAATATTTTATATAAAATTATACAATCCGTATAATTGTATGAGCCACAGAAAGTAATGTTGTTTCACTGGATAACGAAAACACGCATAATGTTAGCATCACAGAAAGAAGGTCTATGGCTGGAAATGTTGAGTAGTTCCTGAATATTCCATGAAGTAAATGAGCTGACTTATCCCGGTAAAAATAGAGAGTGTCTTTTGTTTTTCTCTTTCATGGTTTGCCTTGTTAAAGAGTGATATTTTGGGGGGTGAAAAACAGTTTTCTTTAACAGATAAAAATAATGTTCAAAAAGTCAATCAGATTCCAGGGGGGATGGAGCCTCCCTAGCCTGGGTCCCCACATCATTCTGTGGAGCACCCCTGCCTCACCCAGGAGCACACAGCCTTAACAATATGCTATGGGGCCAGCTGTAAAAAGTACAGTGGTGACCTCCATTCTGAGTGCTGTGAATGCACAAAAGACAACCTGAGTGACAGCAATGAGAGACAACGGTGTCTTGCTCAGTCCTATAATGATGCGGTTTTCTTTTTTTAAGGCTTTTTAAAATTTTTTGGTTGTAGATGGACACAATACCTTTATTTTATTTTATTTCTTATGTGGTGCTGAGGATCAAACCCAGGGCCCCGCATGTGCTAGGTAAGCACTCTAACACTGAACCACAACCCCAGCCCTAATGATGCTGTCTTAACAGATAAAAATATAAAATTAATTATGCTTGAAAGATAGATCAGCCTCTTTAGGGCTGAGGCTATGGTGAGTGTATTTCCAGGATCATGTCGCCCTCTGGTGGGCAAGAAGTGGAACATCCTAGCGCAGGATTCAGAGAGAGAAACCTCCCTGAAAGTGAGCTACCTCTGTGTCCACATGGTCCTGTGCCCTGTGCTCTCCACACTGATGTTCTGCAGCTCCAGGAAGACAGCTCGCCCACCTGTCCATCAAAGGGGCAGACACTCACATTCAGAGAGACGTTCAGAACCCAACTGTTATGCCTGGGGACAAGGGAAGAAGGCAGAGCAGATGTGTCTAACAGGTCACTCACTGAATTCAGGACAAGTTCAGGCCAAAACCAGGTGTCAAGTCAAACCAGGCGTCCCGTCCTCCTTCTCCAGTACAGAGTCCAAATCCAAGAAACAACAGGATCAAAGACACCCAACATACACCTTTCCAAATACGCTGAACTTATTTCATGAGCTCCTTCAAGATGAGACTTCTTTTGTCATCTAAGGTCAGTGTGAAGTGAAAAAATACCTTCCTGTCCCCACTGTTGTCTCTGGGAAGAGTTTGAACCTCAGCTTGTAAACTTTGTCTTTTTCTCATCACAATTAATAAAATGTGTGATTTTACCTGTCTGTGTGTGTGAACTTAAACATATCTCTTCTTCCATGAGACTTCCAAGTATGGGGTCACTCAAGAGAGATGCTCCCTGAGGTCAGCTGGCTTCACGGTGCCCAGGCTCACACCACCTAGTGAACTACAGTTTTGCCCACCCTAACAAGAGAAGAGCCATTAAAAAAAAACTCCCGCTAATGAGTAGCATGACCAGAGTCTACATTAGTCTCCTGACCCCACAAGAAGCAATGCTCAGTGTCCCCTGCACTCTTCAGCTCTCCCTAATTTCCCACAAATGGTGCAGACACCTTTTCATGTAGGGTCCCTGAACAGCAGCAAGATCTGAAGGGGACCTTGAAAGGAGAGTGCTCACTGTTGCCCTCTGCTGGTCCAGCCGACACTTTGCACAGTCCCCTGAAGGTCTCTCCTTTTTAAGTGCCTTTAGCCTTCCTCTTGTGAGGATTGCTGTGATGTGGGGTCAATGTCTCAGAGCTGCTTCAGCATCTCAGAATATTGGGTTATGAAGAGTCAGATACCTTGCCTGACCTTTGTGTGCATTCTACATGTGGGAAACAGGCTCAAACAGAACCTTTGTGTGCCAGGACCTGGACTTGGTTCATCCAATGGGACCCCTAGTGCTCTGCCCTCATGGGAGACACTCCTGACAGCCCACAGCAGACAGCACCACACAAAGGTGGTTCTATGCACTGCAGAAGCTATGCAGTCCCCTGCGGAGATGGTCCTTAAATACCAGCTTATCACTCCTCTCTCAACCCCCTTGCATCTTGAGCTGGTGACAAAAATAAATACATAGATAGATAGATAAAGAGATAGATAAAATAAAAAACAATCAACACATGGAACTATCCTTCAAAACCAAAATGCCACAACACAAACCTTTCCTTATTGTGTCTTTATGTTCAAGGTAGATCTTATTTTTTTTTATTCTCACTTTATTTAATACTGAAGTATATTTACATCTTAAATTCATTTAATTTTCTTTAGTGTTACATTCAAATATGATTCAAGCAAATATCAAAATTGAGGATCTTACTAAACTTGCCCTCCAGGGCTAATGCCTCCTTAGTTTTGACCCACTCCACGCATGTGCTAGGAGTCCAGGAGCACAGGTGACTTCTAAACACCAGGGACCCCTGTCTTCATGCAGAGAGGACTGGCCTGGGAATAGAGCCCTCCACACATGGAAGGGTCAGGGCTTTCAGCTCCCTGCAGAAGAGAAGCTAGGGGATAAAAGCCCACCACATGGACTCCTCAGGAGACAGATCCAGGGCTCTGAGCAGGTCCAGAGCCACAGAGAACCAGAAGAAGGTGGGTAGCAGCAGTTTCTGCAAGTGTAGGCAAAAGTCTTGAGAGAGAAGGACTCAGCAATGAGCAGGTCAGAAAGAGGGCCCAGGTAGAGAGCTCCAGGGAGAGGGGCCTGCTAAGAAATACCACCAGGTAACAACAGGGGTCAGGGTGGTCACTGAACCCACAGTCAGAGCCCACCTACGTCTGAGTTCTGAGGTGTGGTTGGCAGGAGTGGGCTAATTACTATGTGGTAGACTCTGGGTTTGATCTCCAGAACTGCAGGGAAAACTGGGGTGTGGGGGATGCCATGCCCACCCTCACCAGGGCAGTGGCTCTCTCCATGGTCTGATATCTAGGCAACAGGGTTACATAGCACCCATCAGGCTCCAATCCACAGGCCAAGTACTGGATCATGGATGTCTCCCTAGGACAAGAAAAATAAGCTTCTAAGCTCACTGAGAAACCACCCAAGAGTTACCCAGGGGAGAATGGGACTTGTTTCAGGGTTTGGTTATTTATGTTCATTTTGATAAAAGTCCTTCTAAGTGGCCCAGGCTGGCCTCTAACTTGCAATCATTCTGCCTCAGCACTTTAAGTCACTGGGATCTCAAGGATACACCCCAAGTTCAGCTGCTTTGCTGTTTTAAGGTGATACTGGTTACTGTGTGAAACAGAAGAATATGGAAAGTCATTGATCATCAACCCCCTCTGTACATTTGTTTCCCAGGAAACTTGATCTAAGCAATAAAAATTAGTGATTACTAAGAATGTAGTATGTGCCCAGATACTAAGATACACAATATTCACATATGTTATTTTAGTGAATCCTCAGGCAACTCTCTAAGGATATGTTATTATTCCCATGTTGCTAATGAGAAACTGAGATGTGGGGAAAGTGAAGAAACTAACCTGATGTCACACACAATCATTAAGACAGAGCCAAGATTCTAATCCTCTCTATGTGGGTGCTGCATGGAGCACACCATGCCTCCTCCAGCTAGGAAGAAACCTGAGGACCAGAGGAAGCCACCAGCCTGCCTACAGGAAGGCCAGGTGACTGGTTTCCATGAGGACATCAACATGGGACAGCATGATGAATCCAGTGGGCTCTGAAATAGCACCAAAGTGGTATAAACCAGTAGATCACAGGGGAGAATCCATATGTGAACTTCCAAGACTGATGCCTGGGGAAACATTGCATAGGAGGCCATGGCATGGCTTGTCCTCATGTTCCCAGGCTGCACACCAGCCTTGCTCAGGGCAGGGAAAGGAACAGGCTGGTCCTGTGGAAGGAAGACACAGAGTCAGTGTGTGGAGAGCAGACAGGACCTGAGGCTGGGAGGACATGGAGCTCTGCCAGGGAGTCTGCGGCCTCTGCTGAGGGCAATAAGTGCCTGTGGGTCCAGGAGAAAAGCAGGCCATGTGTTCCTGAGTACTTAGTGCCTGGTGCAGCTCACACACAGGAAGTCAGGGGAAGTCATTGTCATTCTTGAGCCAACTGAAGGTTACTTCTTTATTCTCTGCTTACCTGGAATCACGTGATCTTATTAAAACTGATTCCTCCAAACAGCACTGGCTTCTGACAATCCAACAGGGATCCAGTAATTATGGTAAGTGAAAAAAAATGGTAGCATGTGGACAGGATTCCACGTTGTTGACCCCAAACATCAGGCTTGTACCATCCCATTCCCTAGGAACTCAAACAAAAATTTCAATAAAATTTCTTATGAAAAATCTTAGAGACATAATTAAATAAGTTGAATTTAACAGAGGGAGAGAGTATACATTATATCTGTCTTCATCATTGAAGCCTGTCCAATAGCACATGGAGGCAGAAGAAGGAGGATCTCAGGCCATGAAGACTGGATGTGATGAGATGCTTTAATGCTCTTCTTGGAGGGGGCAAATTGGGCATAGTCCAGAAGTTCTGTGCTGATGGCCACAGGGAAATTTGGACCTCACTCTAAAACTGTGGGAAGATGATTGCCTCAGCCATTGGACCTGGAAGAAGACCCTGAACTTCAGCAAGGAGAGCTGTCCACTGACTGCTCCATTTCAGTCTGGTCAAGCTGAGCTGAGGACCCAGCCTGGACTCCTGAGGGACAGGCATGGGAAGGATCACACTGCTCAATAGAGGGGAATTTGTTGCTCAGCCACAGAAAACTAGGAGAGACATCACACTGCCATACCTCAACAAAAGGATCAGAAAACTAAACACAAGAAGCAATTGTCCCACATGGCTCATGGCTGAGGGGACCCTCAGCTCTCTGCTCTCCTTGCAATGTGGTCATGTTCTGCCTTCTTCTGCACAGAGATCCCCCTGATCTGCCCTCACCCACACAATACTGGCTGAACTTGGGGCCTTAAAGAAGAAGGAAATGGTGGCATTTCAGGTAAATGGATGGAAGTGGAGAACATCATGACAAGTGAAAGA